>NW_020653850.1:4566660-4677153 GCF_003589595.1 Hyposmocoma kahamanoa
ATGACATATTTTAAATTATTATTGAAAAATTTACTGTTTTAATTAAGAATTACATTAAATTTAATTGAATTTGAGATATGTACAATTGAGAATTAATTATTTTTTCTAGTTTAGATTATATTCTAAATATCCTTCAGAAGTAAGCTTTTTACATTTTTTATACTTTTTATATTTTGCGGTCTGTTACGTCAGAAAATATTAATTTTGTATTTTCAAGACGCTTTATTGTAAAATTGCGTTTTTGTAGATAACCTGGTACTTTTAGCTGAGCGTCGATATGAACTACGACATAAAATTATAACCATTATGATATTTGAGAAAAAACTTTTAACGCTATCTGAAGTCAATATGGCAAATCGCCATATACACTCGCTGTGTCGTAGTAATTTAAAACTCGTACGTTTTTAGTGGTTTTTATATCCGTGGCTCTGTGCCCGCTGCATTCCATACTCTAGACGAGATTCCGAGTTCAATTTCTGGTACCACCATTAGGCAACAAACTTTTCTGAATTGGTTTTAACCTCGATGTTCTAGATAGCATTCTGAGTTAATTATCCGGTACATTAAAATTGCCAGTGGTTTGTGTGTGTATGCAGGGTTACTAACTATATTACTGACATCATAAACAATTTTTTTTGCTCCATGACTTTTGAAATGCACTTGCACACTGTTTAAATCTATAGTTGGTAGTAAGGACGTAAGTTCAAACTTACAAGCGCCCTCCTCGCCGACCCCACCCTCGCACCTGCGTTTTGCATCGGACTGGTATTTATGCCAGTGCTTTCTTTTGTTGCCGCACACAGTAATCACCGTTTGGAGCGACTTATTAAAATATTTTTATTTGTTTCATCATCATCAAACTGAAGAGTTATGCTCTTGGTGGAGCATCTTCCAATCATCTCTCCTATAAGCCAGCTATAGTAGCAGTAGAGCACCTTGTGAAAGAGTTCATCTGGGGAAGTACTGCCACTTTACCTATTTCTGCCGCCAAGCAGTATTGTGAGCATTACTGCGTTCTGGTTTTAAAGGGTGAGGGTGCTGGTTAAACTTATGTCTCAGGTTGAGGGGCACAGTGGCAGTGTCCCTCACATCTTTGCGATATAGAGCTCTGAGTGGTACTGCAAATGTTATGGAATGTAAAAGCGTGTCGTTTACCATCAGGCGCACGACTTGTTCATCCCACCATTTAGTATCATAACCGCTCACGCGATACATGCAGCCGTAGACGCTTACCACACCTAGAGGTGCCGGTGATGATTTTATACCGATTTATCCGGATATCGAAGTTATAACAGGTAAAAGAACTAATATTAATTGCTATTTCGGTAACTACTCTAGCAAACCATAAAGTTTTTAATGCCTGGGTCTGTCATTTAAAAAAATAAACAACTTCAAAAATACGTCCCGACAATCGTGTGTGTCATTGTTTGGGCTTGTGATTTCGGTGTTTATTTATTGAAAACATACCGTAAGTAGCGTTTTTTAAGTTTACCCTGAATATAAATGTTTGTAAACTATACTGTAAGGAGTAATTGCATCGTAAACGTTAGAACCACTCAAACGGAATATTATCATATTTATCCAAGTACACCAAAAATGTCATTAGTGCTTTTTAAGTGCAAGATTTGCGGTGTATTACTGCATTTTATTTGAGAAGTTTTTGTTGGTAGTACGGAGGGTATTTATTTAGCAATGCAGAATTATTTTATTTATAAAAACTTATATTTAAACTGAATCCTTTTCTAATTTGCGAAACCAAATAGCCGCCATTTTGCAGTAGGAGGAGCGCAACGCGTGAGCGGTTATAAACAAAGCTCTCTGACCTCCTTATATGACACGACAGCGGCCTTTTCCTTTGGTTAATTCTATATAGTTACACCTAGGTCTACCTCTTTCCCCATTCCCTTCGATTTATCCCTCTAAAATGGTCATAAAGGAGTTGTCATGTCGTATCAAATGTCCAATCACTTTCCCGCGTCTATTCTCTATAGTATTTAGGATCGTACTTTTATCGTTTACCATTCTCAATACTTCCTCGTTAGTTTTCTTTTCCATGTATACTTATACCCTTCATTCTTCTCCAGCACCACATTTAAAAAGCTTCTAATGTTTCCCTATCTCTTTGTGTCAGTGTCCATGTTTCACATCCATAAAGTGCAATTTGTACGAAAGTAACATCTGATGAATAATTAAAAGTAATGGAACAAAAGTTGTTGCTTATGATGTTAGTAATGTAGTTGTAGTTATTAGCATGTTACAAATAACCCTATATAAATATAGTTTTATGTCTCATCCAGTAATAAGATATTCCAGGATATTTCACAACATAAGCAGGAACAATCTAGTATTCGTCTCACGCCCGGCTCCATCGTAATTGGAATTCTTAGAGAGAGATTGTGATCTTATAAGGGCAGATCGTTGTCAAATAAATCACATATTTACTGCTGATTGGAGGTCGTTATGATGGAATTTACACATCATTCTTAAGAATCATTTGAAAAAATTCGATTTGAAAAATTCGAACGACTCTTTAATTATAATTATTAATACAAACATAGAACACTCAGAAAAAAATTGCTTCGATCCGGCCGGATTCGAACCGACGTCTTCTAGTATACCGTGTCAGATCCGGCGATCACCCGGCACTTGCCTTGTTCACCCTGTCTATTATAACCATCAAAAAAACTTAATTTTATGAAAGATGCTTATAATGAATACATATGTACATACGGCCTTGTCTTGTAGCCGAACGGATACACCGGGTAAACCGCTGTATTCCGTAGGTAATTTACATATACCAATGACTTTTTTATATCAACTGAACTAAATAGAACATCTGTATTATACGATATACATTTGTCAAATGGTTTTAATTTTGTCTGTAAAAAATAATGAAATAAAGCCAGTGTCCCTGACTCTCGACCCAAGCAAAATGAATCGTATTACGTAGTACGGGAAAAAGTTTAATTCGACCTGGAGTAGTATGGACTCTTAACTGCTTACGTGGCCGATCAGTTACCATGCTGGACTGCCTCGCTGAGGCCCCTCGTGAGTTTGGGTGTAATTTGTAGTTGTATACCTATGCATGTTTCCAGGGCACCCGTGATACAGGAGTTTTTTTTATAAAATCAAGTTACGGGACGAGCAAGTCGTGCGCATGATGGTAAGCTACACGCCTGTAAATAACAGTTGCAGTGCCACTCAGAGCTTTAAATTGCAAAGATCTGAGGGGCAATGCCACTGCGCCCGTCACCCTGTGACATAGTTAACAAGTACCATGTGCCTGTAATTTCATCAGCATCCTTACCCTTCAAAACCGAAACACAGTAATGCTGACATTACTGCTTGGCGGCACAAATAGGTAAGGTGGCAGTACTACCCTGGACGAACTCTTTCACAAGAATTTCTACTGCTACTAAATCTAGTGCTATGAGAGTGACTGTTAAAAAAAAGACAACTTTCTAAAGTATTTAACTACTTGTATTTACAAAGGTATAACATAATTTAAAAATATTCTAATTAATAATACTCCTTCTTGCCTGTGAAATAGAGGCAAGACGTTAATTAACTACAAACACAAATTGGGTTTCAGTTCCATGAGGAAAGTTCTTTGGTATCACAGGTAGGGTCACGCAAGGAAATTACAGTTATCCTATTTTTAGCAACCTCTGTATTCGTATGTTCATGATTAACCAAAAATATCTTCTTGACATTATATTTTAGCAGTACTAGAGCTCCTTGTGAAAGAGTTCGCCCAAGGAAGTACTGCCACTTCACCTATGTCTGCAGCGAAGCAGTAACGTGAGCATTACTACGTTTCGGTTTTGGAAGGTGGGACTTGTCAACTTATGTCTCAGGGTGACGACCGCAGTGGCAGGACCCCTCAGATTTTTATGACCACTGAGTGATATTGCAAATTGTCATTGACAGGCGTGTTGCTTGCCACCAGGCGCACGACTTGTTTGTACCGTCATTCACTAGGAATTATAGGACGCAGTGGCAATGCATGCCACTGCGCTTGACACAAATGAAACTACTGCAAAGTGCGCAAAAATGAATTCAACTCCTAGTTTGCCACTCTTGAAGGTGAAATATTTTCTTCAAATGTAAATAGGACTACTACTGAGGTACCCTCTATTCAACAAAAAATATCGCGTAACATACAAAAATGGCTGTATTTTTTTGTGTGTACGCGATAACTTTGACATTCTCTGAAACGATTTCGCTGATTGTTTTTCATTAGGCGTTTCTTTGTAGCATAACACATACATACACTTCGCGCTCTCTTCCCATAATAAAACAGAACATGTGTGTTATTATTGTATCTTTCTTGGTAATAATAATTTCTTTGATATGAAATTTTCTTTGCAATTCGCTGAAGATCAAATCTTGAAAGGCGTTCAAAAATTTTTGGTTATAAAAATGTGAATATTGACAATTTGTACTTGCAAAAAAAATAGGCGCCCACTTTCCACACACGCACGTACTTTTTCAAGTAATAAGGTTTTGAGTATAAGGGTAAATAAAAACTAAGCAGTTGACTAACTATGCAGAAGTCTTTAAATTAGCGTGATAATAAAAAATAAATCAGTTAGGTGATGTCGATTTGTGGAAAGTGGAATTTCGAGTATTCCGTTTCTCATCTGCAACAATCGGAACATCAAAAGTTATTAATTATGATACGAACTATTGCCACAGCCTCCGTATTCACCAGATTTGGCCCATTTGACTTTTTAACTGAATTTTTTAGCGATTTGCATCAAATGAGGAAGTAATAGAAACAGGCTTGTTTTTCAGTATAACAAAAAATATTTTTTGATGGGTTGAAGAAATTGTGAAATCGCTTGGTCAAAGTGTACAGAGTTAAAAGGAGATTACGTATAACAATAAACTATAATATTAAAAAAAATGTGTTTTGTCTCAAAGTCACGGGTTTATCAAACCATCCTTATGAGTATGATAACTTCTTTGAACACTAATTTAAAATATATCCAACAGCGGGAGAAGTGGCTATGCCCTCTAATTCAAATATCTTTATTTCGGAATATGAAAGATTTTAAAAATGGCGACAAATAACATTTTTTTCTAAAACTAATATGCAGCCGGGAACAGTGCTTATGAAAAGAACCCTGGAATGCAATTATACTCAGGAAGCTGTTGTCGCTGCCACGAATTACATGCACCAGGGAAGCCGCTCTTTTTCGCATAATAGCTGCAAAGCGATCTTCTTTAGCTAAGGCGAATATCCCCGATGCACTTGTACAAAACTCGCATGGCGCTAAGAGATATTTAGATGTAGTTGACCCAAAGGCTGCAAGTATAAAAAGGTTGGCAATATGCCTTGAATAGGACAATCTTTACATCGTCACTACATCTCGCGAACTTACAGGCCAACGTGTTACCTCTTACTGCTAGCGCCATATGCTGCCTTTCTAACTCCAAATAGTCTTTTAAAAATTTGGAGTCCCAGTGACCTAGGTATTTAAATTCAGTGACTCGTTTGAATGGTGTGTCATATAGTCTAACATCTGGGACATCATTCCAGGTTTTGCTAGTTTTAGTTTAGGTTATTTCTCTCAAAATTACAAATTTCATACTAATAGAATCACATGTCATTTTATACTACTCTTCGAAAAGTTAACGTCAGCTTACAGAATGATGAAGAAATATTTTTTATATAATAGTAAGTCGTAATAAGTAGACAATACTGTACATAATACAAATCAACATAATTAATGGAACTAATAAATAATTGAGTTCTTAGGTTTTCGCGATTGTTACACATAGGAAATGAAATTATTTTTCCGGATTTAATACGCGTTTATTTGTTTTTCCAAACAAACCAACGTTTCGGGCCCTTTACAGATCACGGTTGACTGAGGTGGTCATCATCAATTGAGTCACCAATTGATAATAACGTTGGTTTGTTTGAAAAAACAAATAAGCGCGATTTAAATCCGGAAAAATAGTTTCATTTCCTAAATTAATAAACTAACAATGTTAAGTGTACACAGGAAATGTCAACATGGATTCTTAATAACTAATTAATAAATATTTATGTGTAATAATACGGTGAACGTCACATTCATTAATAACTATAATAATTTAATTATTTGTTAAATACTTAGTGTACTCTGTTAGTGAGTAAAGGGACCTTTCCAATAAAGTTTCTTCAGCTTGCACCTGATCGTTTCCTCACAACATTCATTTTTTAGTTCGGCAGCTAAGTGCACGTAGTGGGTCGGTCCTATCCCTAACCCGCGGGTTTTTCTGGAGTAGTGCAGTGCCCGCTTTAAAAACTTATGATATTTAGATTTACAAAAACTTATTAATCCACGAAGAGCGCTAATTGAAGGACTCGGCGACACCGTGTCACCCGCATAATAAGTAATATAAGAAATAATAAGAAATTACATTTAATTATTGAAATCATATTGAGGCACTTATCGATAACATCTAATTAAGGTAATATTACTCAGCGTGTCTCTAACACCGCTCTTAGACATGACTGCAATCTCCAGGCCTAAATTCAAGTTCAAGTTATCAGGGATCAAGATGATACTTGACGTTTTATCTTGCTTAACACTCAAGGCGCTTTCAAATTGCAAGCTTGAGGAAGCGTGGTGCCGCTATAAATTTTCATATAATTTCTAGTCGCAGCGCTACAGTGGTATTATAATTAATACGTTCTGATATATGTTAAATTTTTCCATCCTCCGATTTAACAATATAAAAGAATTAAAGTGACTTCTGCGTCTGAATTATTTGCATAAGGGCTGTAGGGTTTAATCAATGCGATGATGTCAAGTGTAATTTACTTACGTATGAAATAAAGATTTCTTTATTTATTTTTTATACAGAGCTATTTATTATTAAAAACCTCGCAGAACAATATTACGAGGGTCAAACTGAAAGTTCTTAGAAAATTAAAAACTGATTACATTAGCCAGTTATTAGTTTTATTATATCTTTTCAAAATATTGTCCATTCACGTCAATACACCGCTGAATGCGATGGAACCACTGGGAAAAGCACTTTGCCCACTCGTCCTTAGGGGTCTCTTCAATGGCATCGCGATACGCAGCCACCGCTTCTTCAGCATTCATAAACCGCTTTCCTTTAAGTTTTTCTTTAATTTTTGAAAATAAATAAAAATCACAAGGCGCGAGGTCGGGGCTATACGGCGGGTGACCCAATAATTCAACGTTTGATGTCGCCAAATAGTCGATCGTTCGCTTGGCGGTGTGCGACGAGGCGTTGTCGTGGTGAAAGAGGATCCTACTGCGAGGTCGTTTCTCTCGAACTTTTTCCAAGACAAGTGGCAAACAATTGGTAGTGTACCATTCTGCAGAAACTGTTTTTTGATCCTCTAACACAATTGTTGCGAAATGACCTATCCTTCCAAAGAACGAGGCCACCATTTTTTTTCCCGCACTTCGATCTCTCTTCACTTTAGTTGGCAACTCCTCGAAAGGAAACACCCACTGAGCAGATTGTCTTTTGGTTTCAGGATCATAACAGTAAATCCAGCTTTCGTCACCTGTTAGTATGTCGAACACAGCATTTGAGTCACCTCCGTTAAATCTTTCAATCATTTTACGGCACCAATCCACACGATGGAGTTTTTGAGCCTCAGTCAAATTATGAGGTATCCACCGGGCGCAAAGCTTCCTGACCGCTAAATGTTCGTGGAGGATTTTGTGCACTTGACTCATACCGATGCCTAAGCTTGTCCGAATCTGCTGATAGGTCACTCTTTTGTCAGTCTCTATCATACGCCGCACAACACAGATGTTATCTTCAGTCGTCGCCGTAGAAGGCCGTCCCTCACGTAAATCATCAGTGAGATTAGTGCGACCACGTTTAAACTCATTAAACCAGTTGTAAACAGTCGCACGAGATGGGGCTTCATCGTGAAAGGCCAATAGTAGTCTATCATAACTTTCTTGTTGACTTAAATGACATCGAAAGTCATAAAAAATCATTGCACGAAAATTTTCTCGTGTTAAATTCATGTTGACGTGACACAGACAATTTTCAATTTGCTGGCGGCAAATTGAAAATTTTCAATTTGCCGCCAAATCGTAAAACAAATGACAAATGAATGAAATATATACTCAGTAATATTGGCAAAGAGTTCTATTTTCAAATTTAAGAATTATTTTTTTATTATATTGTTTATAAGTGGCCAGTTCTAAGAACTTTCAGTTTGACCATTAACATCATAGTTAACAACTTTTATTCCATGACTTTTTAAAAACAATAAATTAAAAAAAAACGTAAACTATTACATTTTTGTTGTACTATCTGTCACTTTTAAGACCTGTTATTTGGTAGAATAAGTTCAAACGTGCAAGTGTCCTCCGCGATGACTCCCACTGGTGTCCGTCAGGATGGCTGGACCAAACAAGATAAACACATCAAACTGTGTAATGTGTTCATTATTTACTATCTGTTTTCTGCTATAGCGGAAATATTAAAGAAATAAAGTGGTCAGCCATTCTGACGTCAGGTTGGCTGATCACTCCACGTTTTTCATGGTTCTAGCAGTATATAATGTACTTTTTTTATATAACTATTTACTACCTAATTTCTACCTAAACATACTTTTTGTCACTATTTTAGGAAGCTTCTATAAAAAATAATAAAACGCCTTTGCAAAAGTTATCTTCTAAAAAGACAATTCGATTACACTGAGAAGATAAACTGTATTTTTAACCGACTTCAAAGAAAGGAGGAGGTTCTCATTTCGACTGTATGTTCTCTTTTTTTTGTATGTATGTTACGCTAAACTCCGGTATTTGTGATCCGATTTTCATGATTCTTTTTTGTTTGAAAGTGTACCTCCATAGTACAGTTTTAGAAGTTGACTAATAAACTGAATGTTAAGCCGAGTTTGCCTACAACTGTGTCAGGCTGCAACACTGAGGGAGACACAACTAACATGTTTATGGGCAAATTTCAAGTTTCTTCCCGCTAGCTATGCCACACAGGCCGCTTGATGCTGGGACCGTGAATGGACGGGAGGTTTTGCATTTTTCGGCTAAGCGGTGGATGAGGTAATAAGGAAAATGACGAGACGAAAATCTCCAGGTCACGGCGCTCTCAGCATAGAGCACTTGAAATGTGCGGGAGTGCATCTTCCCAGAGTGTTGGCTATGTTCTTCTCTCTGTGTATTAGGCATTCCCATTTGCCGCCTGAAATGCTTAAAACTATAGTGGTGCCAGTAGTTAAAAATAAAACGGGGGATATTGCCAGTCATGAAAATTACCGATATCGCTGGCCACAGTTGTTGCTTAGATGTTGGATAGTCTGCTAGACAAAGAGCTGGACAAATATTTGGACCTGCACGACGCTCAGGTCGGCTTTAGACCAGGCCTTTCCACAGAAAGCGCCATATTATGTCTTAAGCAGACTGTCCGATACTACACGGAGAGACGCACGCCCCGGTGTACGCCTGTTTTCGTGATCGCTCTAAAGCTTTTGACTTAGTGGTTTATAACATTCTCTGGGACAAGCTCGAGAAGGCAGGCGTACACACGGACCTGATAAGTGTGCTAAAGTGCTGGTACACGAACCAGCAAAATAATGTAAGATGGGGAAGGACTTTTTCGGATGCGTACAGGTTGGAGTGTGGGGTGAGACAGGGGGGTTTTGACCTCGCCGAAGCTCTTCAACCTGTACGTAAACGAGCTGATCGTTGGACTCAGCAGTAAGCCTGTCGGCATCAGCGTCGGCATAAGTGTATCGACGGCATCAGCGTAAATAACATCAGTTATGCCGAGGATATGGTGCTGCTGGATCCAACGGCGGGCTCAGTTGCGGAGCTCCTTCGGTTTTGTGAGCAGTATACAAGTACTCACGGCCTTGTATACAATTGTGTCAAAAGTGAGTTTATGGTCTTTGGGATCCCCGGTAGAGTGATGTGAACCTAAAATTAATCTAAATGAGGAGGCGCTAAAGAGGGTAAGCAGATTTAAATATCTAGGACATTACTTGGCGGAGGATCTTAGAGACCAAACTGACATTGATCGTGAACGTAGGACGTTGGCTGCCAGATGTAATATGTTGGCACATAGAGTCGCCCGCTGTAGTGAGGAAGCCAAAATAACTTTATTCAAGGCATATTGTCCATCCTTCTACACAGGTGGTCTATGGGTTATCTATACGCAGAAGGTACTCAGCGCCCTGCGCGTTCAATATAACAACGGTTTCAGGATGCTGTTGGGATTACCGCGACATTGTAGCGCATTGTCGATGTTTGCTCAAGCGGGAGTAGACGACTTTTTTGCTGTGATACGAAAAAACACGGCGTCACTGCTCTCTAAACTGCGTTCTAGTCCTAACAGCATCCTGAAAACGTTTGCGGCTGTACTCGATGCGCCGATGCTTTATCATTTCGTCCAGGTTCTGGTGAGGTGATGGGGTAATCGGCGATGCCTCGAGCGTAATAATGTGTGTTTTTGTGCTTACTAACAATAGTCATAAGTTTTAAAATGTTTGTATTTTACTAACAAGTGGGCCTTGGGTGCCAAATAAATGATTTATTTATTATTATTATTATAGTGGTGCCATTTCATTTTGAAGAAAATCGTCCACCTCTAAGGGTGGCTGATCACGCATGAATATTCATTTGTATAAATAGCGCCTAAATTTTGCTTAAGGAGCTATTATTTTAATGGTTAGTTTTGCTATTCTCAAATTCAAGGCGTTTTTCTCTCTCAATATACTTTGAGTAGTGACAATCGATTCTTATTATCTCCTGCGTTAAGTCCCGTATAGTGGCGAACTAGGGGATATTTCAATAAAATTTAGCAAATAGACGCAATTCCACGTACTTTTGAGGTAGGTTTTTTTAGTACTCTGTTTATCAGAAAATAACTTATGCAAAGGCGATTTATTATTTTTTTAATAACTTTTTATAGAAGCTTCCGAAAATAGCGAAAAAAAGTATGTTTAGGTAGAAATTAGGTAGTAAATAGTTATATAAAAAAAGTACATTATACACTGCTAGAACCATGAAAAACGTGAAGTGATCAGCCAACCTGACGTCAGAATGGCTGGCCACTTTATTTCTTTAATATTTCCGCTATAGTAGAAAACAGGTAGTCAATAATGAGCACAGTTTGATTTATATATCTTGTTTGGTACAGCCGTCCGGACGGACAGCTCCCGCCGCCCGCCGTCCTGCACAGAGTTAAGTTAGTTTAAATCTATTTATATTTGAATGTAAATCCGATGAATAACTAAAAGTCATGGAACAAAATGTTGTTGTTGCGAGGTTGTTAATATTTTAAAAATAACCCTAGTACTAGGGAAACCCTATGTCGCGGGTGATAGATATAGATATAGATAACCACAAATTACACCCGAACTCACGAGAGAAATAAATGTAGGCCATATAAATATTTCTCCTTGCTCGGAAATCGAACCGTCTCTGCGTGGCAGTTCAGCATGGTAAACGTTCGGCCACGGAAGCAGTTCGAGTATTTGAATTTGATTTCCAAAGAAGAAGAAATATCAGCAAACATTTTAACGTACCTCAACCTTGCCATTTCCTCGAGCATCTAATTAGAAGAACCCTTAAAACATCAGATAATTTTTAAGCTTACATAATACTTTTGGTGATATCAAGTAACGAAATGAATAAGTCGTGCTTGTAAGCTAGTTCACCCCACCAACAACAGTTGCAGTACCACTCAATTGAGGCTTAAATTTACAAGTCCCATGTTCGTGTAATTTCACCAGCACCCTTATTGTTCTTTAAAACTGGAACACAGTAATGCTCACATTACCGCTTGATGGCAGGAATAGCTACCTACACTATAATAAGCCTGCTCACTACGAGGAAAAGGAACCTAAGCACGCGTTCAGAGAGGTGAAAATAACGTTACCCGCCGTGTGCAGTCGTGCGGAACCGATTGCTGAGGTTGTACAAGGTTGTAATGTAAATAAAATACTTGTGCGAGCGCTTGCAGTGTCGGCTATATACTCAGCAGTAGGCACTTATCGCGTAAGGGATTGTATTGTATTTATTTTATTGAATATAAAAATAGCAGATGATATAAAATAAATAATGCTAACTCGGTCTGTAGCTCAGTGGGTGAAAATGGTGGTCCCGGTGGCAACAGACGCGTAGTTCGAGTCCAATCAGAGTGAAGGAACTTTTCTTCACGTAGTTCCATCTTTGTGTCAAATAATAATTGATTGATAAGGGATTTTTTTTGTCTAAATCACGTATAATTTTGTTATTTTAAACTAACCAACGCTTCGGGCTCTTTAGATAAAAGAAATAGTTTCATTTCCTATTTGCAACAATCGTGAAAACCTAAGAACTCGATATACTTAAGGATTTGTTTACGTTTTTGCGTAATAAAAGTTGCGTGTGTCAAGTTTTGTAAGTAGTCGCTTGTATGTGTATATTATATGAACTGAATTGGTTGACTATACCTGTTATAACTACCTATATTGAAAACAAATGATATTTCTAAGAAATATGTAACTTGTAACAAACAATGTTGGTTATTACGGTTGACTTTAGGTTTTCGAACGGTATTATTTCGTCAGCCAATATTTGCTTTGGTATATTATGTAAGCAATTTGGGATCATGTAACGGGTCTAACATTACACGTACGTATTGAACATGGTGTTTAGTAAATTGACATTAAATTGTGTTTAAGAGTAGATAATATCTCAGCTCTAATTCAATTTTATCCCGTATTATTACGATTCATTTTGCTTGAGCCGAGCAGCAGGGAAACTGGCTTTATTTCAGAATTTATTTTTTTACAAATGCAATTAAAGCCCTTTGAAAAATAGATATCGTATATTATACGTGTTCTATTTAGTTAAGTTGATATAAAAATAAATCATTGGTATACGTAAAGTACCTGAATACAGTGGATTTCTTGTAAAATTTCGATGTAAAAAAGTCGTTGAAAGACCAAGTACAAAGACACGACGCAAGCACATAGAAAAATTCGTGAGGTCCGTTGGTTCGTTCCGTGGCTTAGTTGGTATAGCGTCTGCCACGGTATGCAAGAAGACGTCGGTTCGAACCGACCGGATCGAAGTAATTTTTTCTGAGTGTTTTTTCTGAGTGTTCGATCTTTGTATTAACAATTATTTCGATGTAAGTTTGTGTTTTCTATCACGAAAACTTTTAGGAATCGTGTTTTCACACCGTACACCAATCAGTGTATATCAATTCAACATTTTCCCTGTTATGCGGAACCAACCAAAGCCGTTTGAGGTTGTACCGACTCTTAAATGGAAATTCTTTTACTCAAGATACAATTGATGGCAAAAATCACGTAACAAGGAGTTAATTCAAAGACGTCGTATTAAGACCTAATAATATTTATCAACCAACAATATTGTGCCAAATACCTGGTATTAAACTTATCATCTTAGTTGGATGTAGATCTCGCCTAAAAATTGCCACCTGGTCGTTGGTCCACCTTGTGAGTGGTTTGTCCACGCTGCGTCTTCCGGTACGTGGTTCTCACTCGAGAACTCTGTTGCCCCATCGGCTACATATTCTGCCAGCAATGAATATGAGTATTAGAGCAACGAAATTCACTCTGGAGCAATACTCAGAATACCCAGACTAGAACCAAGTTGATTCTACAGG
This sequence comes from Hyposmocoma kahamanoa, assembly GCF_003589595.1. NCBI lineage: Eukaryota > Metazoa > Arthropoda > Insecta > Lepidoptera > Cosmopterigidae > Hyposmocoma > Hyposmocoma kahamanoa. The sequence continues at coordinate 4,580,296 of NW_020653850.1, forward strand.
TGAACCGAACCCGGGATCTCATCCAACGCCCATTGTGCAAACCATTGAGCCACCAAGGTCATTTCTTGCTGAAGTACGACATAAAATCGGACCAATTCAAGAACTTCCGAGAACTGTTTTTCTACCCTAGAAATATCAAGAAGTAGTTAATGATAATGAACGTAGGAATACATTAATAAAACGAGCAAACCTCAATGTGAGATACAAATACCGCCAGATGTAACGGTACCAGGATTATATAACGCTTACAAGATGCGATTAATTCGCTCGGTCCCTGGAGAAATGTTCGATTATTGCTGAACAAAGGTTGAATCACGTAATCGACTGTAGGTCGTGACCTGTTAGCTTCTTTGTTAGCCTATTATTAACCTGGCATATCGAATTATGAATTAATATAACTATACAACTCTTATAACCTTCTAAATGGAACTAGCAGTTTCAAAAATAGTGCTGGAGCGTTGCCACACAGGCGTTACCGTCGCCGCAACTTTACGATTTCAGCATACTAAGCTGCTAGCGGTGACGCATCGTTTCAACGCACCGTGTGTCATGTCATTCCGTTGCAAAGCCAACGTATCGTGTGGCATCACTCAAACACAAATTTAACATTTAATCAGAGACTATCGGATCTTTAAAGGGCAGGCTCTTTATTCCATTTATGGCCGCTGTACTTTCGGAAAACGTTAGTTTGTGTGAAAAAAAGATAATTATCTGGATTTTAGGCCCACAAAAGACAATAACGTTTCAAATATATTTAAAATACTTACCAGCTAGCTGAAATACCGTCTTGTATTCAACCGTAACACTTACCGCAGTAACCCGTCCTCATTCTGCGTTCCTTAGGGAGCATTACTTGGCCCTATTTTATTCGTTTTGTACAACGATATCGCGTAGGCCGCTGCTATCTGCAATGCTGACGAGCGGTATCATTTATGGTCCAATATGGGATTGTGCTTAGTTCGATAAGAAGTGGCTGGCGTCTACATATGCTACCCTACTATAATTCCCTTACACGCGGTCCAGAGCCGTTTAAATCCAATGGCTTTTTACGATCATCGTAAGGTGGTAGGTCCAATATTAATTTTTTACGTATTTCAGACCCTTATTTTTATATTAATGGCCTATTGCCGTTGCCTTAGAGTGAATACCTCGATTTGAATGTACTTATTGAGCAATAAAATATGTGCTGTAAAACATAATAAGCACATGTTGTTTGTAGTTAGCATTTCAATTCATTAAATTATAAGTATCTCTATAAGACGATATACATATGATGTCTACATAATATATAATGTGTTTACATACAATACAGTTTATGTAAATGTGTTGATCGACATACACGTATTTACGTTATCGTCATTCATATTTATATTATCTGCATTTGAGTTTTGATAAATTCATTATGCATTAAATTAGTCCCACTTTTTTGTCACCATGGTTAAGATTGTCTGGACGAAATCTCTTCTAGAGATAAGATTTTTATATTGTCCTTTGTATAATGTGTTTTTAATTTTCTTTGTGCAATAAAGAGTTTATATTATATTAAACAAGTTTTACTTTAACAAAAATTACTTAAAATAACAATAAAAGTTGTCGGGGTTTTCACTCTAAAAGCGATGCCTTAAAATGCGTTGCGACGCCTGAGTTGTACTACATATAAATCAAAACTTCATGCCAATAGTGAAATAATACGCGTACATATTGGACAAGTTGTGATACCGCATTGGTCGTGTGGCACTTAGGTATGCACGATTTTTTACTTTGAGTCGATTTTTCGGATCGTAATAGATCATATGCCTCTGAATCGAACCACAGATCTGATCGTATGGTCTTGAATCGATCTCATAAAAATAATTTCCCAATTAATTTTGATTAATAATTTTGACTGCCTTTTTGACTTCCGTCGGTTGCGACTTTCGTTTAGAGTGATATTAGTCAGTAAGAAAAGACGCTCAGATGGCACAGAAGTAGCGTTAAAGCCAAATATTTTAAACTTATTGTACTTATTTGTAGCCAAACTACTTTTCTTTCAGACCGATACAAAATAGAATTAACCTTAAAATTCAATAGGGACACAGAAAGATACTGTTTTGTTTAAATCATGAAAACCATCAGATAGTGTTGAATCGATTTACTTAATAATCGCATTGAAATAAATCGATACAAAAAATCACTGGATCGTATACACTTGAACCAATCTTCATAAAAATTGAGTCTTAATGGCGTCTCTAGTCGCACTCTGTGCGTTGAATTCACAGCGTTGGAACGACGCAGTACACCGGTAGCGCCCGTGTGGCTTCGTTCTTATTCGACTTTAGGCGGACGCCTAAGATTTTAAATGTGATAAGTGAAAATACGGAATACCCATAACCTTCATTTATTCAAGAGAGATATAAACAACAGTTCGTAACATCTTAATTTCAAATGTATTGAAAATGAAGTAAATATTGAGATATAAATTATTTAACAAATAGATTATAAAAAACTAGGAGAAGACTATATTGGAAACTATAAAAGGAAATACAAAAGAAATTGTATTATTCTATTGATAATATAATATACGATTGAACACAAACCTCGTTTAATAAAATCAATCATCAATAATTATGAGTAAGAAATAACGAGATACATCTATGTATATTTTTATTTACAATTAGGCCTACTACACTGTAAGAAATGCTATCTCAAGTAGTTGAAGTCTATACTTTATTACATATTTATTATTGTTGTTTTATAAATAAAATCCTAGGGCGATTTGTTTATATAAATTACGTCTATTCGTAATACTCGAAAAAAAAACTAACTACTTACACAATTATTTACAAGTGATTATTTTTTTTTTGTGAAAAGAATTTAATATAATTTTATAACTAATGCTACAAAATAAGACATGTGAAGGTTGTTTAAGTTCTTATAATCATTAAGTTTACTTTACATTATGTACTATATGCTAAGAATATAGAACATTTTTATACATGTATTCAGGTTTATATATAAAATATAATTAAATTGAATAACCTTGGTTGATCAATTCCACACTAAAAAGTAATAACGCAATGATTTTCATTCAACAGTAAAACCACATTTGTAGAACATTTCTACTATAGGAGAATAAAACAAGTAGAGTAACTCTGTACAAAATAACAGCGCAACTTGTGTGGACGCACACATTCGCAAATTATGAAAAGCGCGTTGGGACGACTAGTGTTATGGCAACGTTATTGGATCGCTAAATATGCAAACGTGTGCATCCGTACACGGCGCTGCGGGTGCGCACAAATACAAGCCGTGCTGCGACGTTTGTATGGAGTTACCATGCTTGTTCTTATTCTACTGTTTCTACGAGTATATTATATTAGTAGTCTTCGAGAGTGTAAATTACCCAGTTGGTTTTTTCTGTGGCAATCAAATAGTCGAACAATAGGTAGTTTCAAACTTTTGATTTTTTTTATTGCTTATTGTCGTCTCTGATTATAGCTGTCAATCGATTTGATATATCATAAAAATAAGGGAAGATTGAAAAAATAAATGCTCTATATTAAAGTCAAGTCGTTGAGAAGACAAAGATTCGTAGATATAGACTATCAGAAATCCTCTCAAGGGTCCCAAGTCTGCTGATTTTAAATAATCTCAGTTGTGTGTAGATAGAGTGTCAATGGCAGGACTTTGTACGTTTGGTATTCTGCTAAAAGTTAAAACTGACTTATCAGTGGCTAGCCATCGCGCTACTACGCAACTGCCATTGCAAGTTTTCCGCGTTCTGCGTCTTCAATGGCGAGACGATGGCACGTCGATCTCGTAACGTATTAATATTACATATGTTTAAATTGAAGACTGCTGCTTAAAATGAACAGTGCGGTGTCTCTTGACAATAAGCTTCTCGTATATAACTGCCTTACGAATGTCCTTAAACCAGTATGGACTTACGGCATTCAGCTTTAGAGTGCTGCATGCAATTCAAATATGACATTAATACAAAGAGCTGAAAATTCCATCCTCAAGCAGATTTCTAATGCGTCCTGGTTCATTCAAAACTCGGAAGTCCATCACTATCTAAAAGTCAACACAGTAAAGGAAGAAATTGGATCGTACGCTATTATGTACCAAAAGCGACTGCATGTCCACCCTAACCTGCTGCCAGGGCAACTGACTCAATGAGACGTCTTAAGAGGCGCAGAATCTTAGAATTGGATCAACTAGTTTAAAAATCCAGGTGTAATTGAACGGGATCCTGCCGGGGAGTTAACTCTACAGGCCATTCGACTGATCGTATGGTTACACGATGGAGATAAAAAAAAATTAAGACTAAATTGCTGATTGAACGAGATAGTTAAGAAAGCAGAGTAATTTCCAGGATAGTTTTATTAAGGTAACATCCGTCGTTAGTGATTGAATGAATTAATGACATTCCACTGGCACTCTATTAAGACTCAACTGTATCATAATTGCAATATAATCTCAATGGAGTCTCAAAAAAAATTAGCAGAATTAGACCCCAGACGTCACACGACGTCACACTTTAGTAAGTAGTTTGTTACAAGCTATATATTAAAGGCCCATTTTACATAAAAGCAACGGGTTGTCTCCCTACAGATTTTGACCATTAATATTAATATTTCTGGTGTAATTAAATATTGAAAAAAGAACTTTGACGTGTACAATGTGAGTTAATTGATTTAATACTATGTTATTATAAAGTTCATGTCTTCTGATAATTTTCTGAAAAATTAACATGACTTAAGAACATAATGACTAAATCTTTCAAAAGTATATAAACAAAATGCAACATGTCATCATTCTCCATTCACAAATTCATTCTACTTCACTTTCTTCAAGAACGAAACTCACTTTGAAATAAAATTCAGTTACGTATCGTTAAGTGTGACATAAGGAGTAGATAGGCCTGTAACTTGGCTCGAACACTGCTTTTGTGCCTGCCCGGCTTTTGGCACCAACACAAGCTGTTCAAGATCGCCCTGTTAGCAAAATAATTCAGTTAGAATACAATACAGATGTTACAGATAGAATGAGGGAGATAAAGATAGAATATATGTATATAGAATATATTATTACACACAGTGAGCAGGGAAATAAAATGCAGATGGTGAACGCAGCTGCTTATACTCGTATCAGAGGAAATTATTTTATGTACGCAAGACAGCGGGTAGACATAAAATAAATGTTACCGGTTTATATTTCTTAGCAATGTAAATGTTTATTATTAACTCGACTGATTTTGATTGTCCACAATACAGAGAAAATAACAACAGAATGATTCTATTTATTTAGTATTTGGGACACATAAGTTGAGTTCAAAAAAATATTTTTCACGAGCACCCGACTGATTCCAGTCAGTCAAAACTTTGCCTAAGGTAAGTGTCGTCTTTATGCAATGATTTGGTGAGATTCTTCTATAGATTTTAAAATTTTATATCCGTGTCGGTAAGAACCGTTCATAGTCAAGAGTGTAAAACCTGTGATGTATAGTAGTATATAAAGGTACGTTGCGGTTTGCTCGCCATTACGACCATATCGGTGTGAACGGACGTTCACTCGCACACGTTAACTAATCAAAAGATTTATTGAGCTATCCCTGTATAAACCTGTGGTGCTATTGATGGTAAATTCAATAAAGGCAATGCTTATTTTATTTTTGAACTCGTGTATCTTCACAAAAGTTTATTACATAGAATCTGAGAAAATCACTAAGTCACCTATATTTTGAAATAGTGTTACCGTATCAAGTAATAGATTAAAATAAATTAAAGTTCTACTCGGTGGAGGCACTGAGGTATACCCAGATAAGTATTCAGTATCGTCATTTAACATTTGATTAATTAGTTTCAAATTATGTCAAGTATTACAAGCAGTACTCATCTTAATGATTTACTTACCGAGAAAAGGTATCCTATAATAAGGTCTGCATCCCTTGGAGTATCCAGAGCATCCTTTTCGAGGACATCTGTTCGGAGCCAACGGCAATCAACGTACGCCCGTACTGTGTTGTCATCGTGGACACTACAACAAGGAAAACTGTGGTTAGAAATTCATACACTAAGGATACCTTCAAATTAGATACTTGCAGAAGTACACCTATGGCGCGGTAGCTATGCCACTAGTAATTTTCGTATTATTATCTAGTTTGACCCAGAGGGCATTAGAAAGGAAACTGGTGGGAATTACACTCAAAGACTGCGAAACAAATATGTGACACAGAAAGGAAAGTAGACTAGCAGATGTCACCAAACGCACAATGAACCTTAAATGTCGGTGGGCGGGACACTATGGCGTTTCTCGAATTGCGACCTAGGAGAGCGTTGGAAGTACCGTAAAAAGAAAGTAGCAGGGTTAAATTGAATGCAGGTGCCACAGAAACTTGGATCGGTTCTGTGCTCCCCACGGGATATACGAATACTAATCAAAAATTCGTAATTAAACAAATATATACAAACAAAGAGTAGTACGTAGCGGATGCTTTACAAAAATAAACTTTTTTTATTATAATATCAAGTGACGGGACGAACACGTTTCATGGTAAGTTACATGCATTATACATTTGCAGTGCCACTCAGAGATGTAAGTTGACAAGTCCCAAGTGCCTGTAATTTCACCAGCACCCTTCAGAACCGGAACATAGTAATGATGACATTACTGTTTGGCGGCAGAAATAGGTAATGTGGCAGTACTATCCTGGAAGAACTCTTTCACAAGGAGGTCTACTGCTACTATATACATTATAGATTGTACAACAAGTGCTTAAAACGTGTCATTTTACCCGAGCTGAGTATATCCACCCGAGGCGCAGGCGAGGGTGGATACATAAGTCGAGGGTAAAATGAGTTTTATGAACAAGTTATATAGTCTGCTTTTTACTTCGGTTGCGAGGAAATTAAACAGCAATATTACAAATAAACGATAACACAACTATTGCTAAGAAAAACTAAGAACTTTCCGCCAATGTACTACTTTTTTTTTGCACGTGACTCAGGTCGGACTACATAATCTCAGTTATATTTTACAAGCTTTTATTTTGTATGCATTTCTGTTTCTTATAACTTATTAGAATTACTATTGCCTACTTTTTTAATTTTGTAATATAACACGGATTAAACAAAAGTAAAACTTTATTTTATAAAGTTCTAGTGTGCGTGGCTGTTGGCGCAGGCATCATTGCCTCGGTCTTAAGCGACGATACAATTATATTCTATACACTGAAGCATAAAATCCTATTCTATGCAGCCTACACCCAGCATAAATACAAACTTAGAAGTGAAAAATATATTTAATCAAATCAATGATCCTTGAGTAAGGACGAAGTACTATAGATGCAGATATAACTATAACAAACTCTAAAAATTATTTGTTGAAAATTGTAAACCATTTGGTGGTTTGGTCGAACAAAATGATATTTAATAGGTAACGGGACAAATTTTAAAAGACGATTGTATTCGTGAATTAACAGGTAGGCAATTGTGAACGGTTTTAGCGTGAAAAGTGTGTTTTTTTTAAACTACAATTTGAAAAGCGTTTATATTAATACCTTTTTTGTTCTCATCTCCCTACTACATGTGTAGCGACTAAAGAAACACTGCATAATATTTTTGTAAATAAGGCGCCATAATACCTATTCACAAAACATCTTACTATCATAAGTTGTGCAAAATACACCCAATATCGCACTCACAGCAACAATAAGTGTTCAAAACACAAATAGCATAAGCTTATTTCCATTTTTGCTTAGCTAAGCTAAATAAATCTGATTTAAGCAAAAATTATTTACCCAGTAAATTAGATACAATTTCTGAAATTATACCCAAAAATATAAAAGCGGAAATCTGAAAATATAGCCTTGGAGATGATTAATGCGTTCGTTATTCACATGAACGAAATATATTTGGTTTTCGGGGAAGCTTTTAACTTGAATTAACAGTTAATGAAAACTGGCTGCTATAATTTTTACCCGAGAGTAAATTTTTATTTATTTCTTGTCATTAAGCTAAACGGAATTCTGCACAAAGACAACATTTTTGAAGGAATCGTCTTGAATCATTAATACATTTTCAATTCAAACATCGAATAAAATTAAAAATGGAATATTCTTAATTTAAAAAAGAAACTGCAAAGGTGGCTTCAATATAAAAAAAATGCACAATAAACTACCAGTTAGTGTATCTGACTTGGAAATGGCAGCATTCAAGCAAAATCTAAAACGTTACTATGAAAATCACGCGTTTTATATTTTTTTTTAAACTCACGATGTTAAGCACTAAGCACTCTTATCGTATTTCTTGTAATTTTAATTACCTACAGGCAATGTACTTGTTTTGAATTTGAAACAATACTTCGGTAAAAATGAATAACAAAAGTAGGTTAGAAAAGAAATGTTTCAAAAGGTAGAAAGGTTTCATAATCTGTGATAAATTAGCAAGGAACTATAAATTAATTGCTCTACTTAAAACAAACAGTTTACATAAATATTTATTATATTTTTTGTGGAAATACTTCAATAGTTTGTTATTATTGCTATAAAGTCGGACAAACACAAAAAAAATTCTTCGATCCGGCTGGACTCGAACCAGCGACTTCGTCAAGCCAGGGCTACCGCTCTCTCAAATGTGCTACGGCGCGAGTCAAAAATCACTACCAAAATCAGAAATGTAAATTACATATACCTGATAGCAATATGATGCCAACGAAAGTCGTATAACGGTACTGCAAGATAAATAGATCTTGAGGCTCCAGCGCCAGCGTGTACCAGCCTAGCTGCCCCTCTTCCAGCCAGCTCCAAGGACAAGAAGGATCCTGTGCGCCTTCTAGATCGAAGGGAGAATAATGTCCCTTGCCCATATCCACCGCTCTGAGAAAAAGAAAATCCATTTAGACTTGTTATATTATCGAGTTCTTAGGTTTTCGCGATTGTTACACATAGGAAATGAAACTATTTTTCCGGATTTGAATCGCGTATACCGTCAACCGTGACCATGAGACCTGTAAAGGGCCCGAAACTTCGGGTTGTTTGAAAAAACATGTATACGCGATTTAAATCCGGAAACATAGTTTCATTTCCTTGTTATATTATATTAGATAATTTCTTGTCCACTATGACTTGTATAAATTTTCTGTGTTGAATCTAACGACATGAGTGAGGTAAGGACAAGATAGATGCAGATCATGACCATTGTTATTATGTGTACTATTGAAAAAAAATCAGTTTTCTAATTATTTTTCTTACGACACCAAGTGACGGGACAGACAAGTCGTGAACAAATCGCTTACTACCAGGCAGTACTAAACAACATACATACCTCTTCAAAGTAGTTGCAGTACTAATGTCCCCTTGCACACTAAAGTTAAGCACTTCTTAAACTAATGCTCAAATTGATATGACCCTCTTACTTATATAGTCTTTTGCATTGCAAGCATTAGTTTAAGACGTACTTAAGTTTAGTGCCAGTGAACATAAGGGCTTTGAATTGCCAAGATTTGAGGGGCATTGCTATTGCGCCTGTCACGTTAAGACATAAGTTGGCAAGTCCCATGCGCGTGTGATTTGATAAGCACCCTTCAAAACCTGAAGGCATTGATACTCACGTTACTACTTGATGGCAGACATAGGCAAGGTGGCAGGACTTCCTTGGACGATTTCTTTAGTAAGGAGCTCTACTGCTACTATTTAATTTTAACCGCTCACGCGATACATGCAGTAGTAGACGCATACCACACCTAGAGGTGCCGGTGATGATTTTATACCGATTTATCGGATATCGAAGTTATAATAGGTAAAAGAACTAATATTAATTGCTATCTAATAATATTAATTATATCTACCTGTAAGTACCTAACAGAAAGAAATAGAATCACTCTAACTCACTTTTCAAAGGATCGAGACAAAGTTATATAATTTGTAGAAAATTATCATATGGAAAATATCTTTTTATATTTCAATTAGTTTACATGTTTCCATAATCTCAACTGATTTGGAAAACAATTATTCGTTAGAAAATGCCTGCTTTAGCTATATTTGTCTAGTAAAAGCTAGACCACGTTCTCACTTCCCGCAAAGCTTTAACGTTCCATTAGTTGCGGACAAGTTCACTACTCAAAGGGCGTCGCATTTAAAAGGCTTCTAAGATCTAACCGAGAGTTAATTTAACTTGGAAGAAATAGAAAAAGAAATCATGAACTTAGTTTGAAAATGGAATCGGACACTAAGTGCTTTATATCTTTAGAATTACCGATGTGATTTAAAAGACGAAAGAAGCAATGAGCTTATACCTCAACTGCTTGGATACCGGATGATTGAAGGAGCAAGTGCGTAAAAATGAGCTCGATGTCTTGAAAGTATAGAGTTCTCCAGAGAACAATACATACGTTGCTCTGATCCCAAAGTAAGTAACTAAAATACTTGTATTATGGGAATCAGAAACAACGATGATACTCAAACACCCAGACCAGAGACAATACAGAAAAGTTAGTTTTTCTACATCGATCCGGCCGGGAATCGAACTCGGAACCTCAGAGATGGCAACACCATGAAAACCGGTGTGCAAGCCACTCGACCACGAGGGTTGTGCCACTCGACCACAGACGTCGTTATGTCAGGAACATGTTAAATAAGTGAAACCCCAAGAATTAATTAATTCGGGTTTGTTTCAATACATATACTTACAGAGCTTGCAAGGAGAGAGGAAGAGAGAGATAGGGAAATCATGAGCGAGGGAGACGGCACTTCCAATCCCCACAGCTCCCTATAGCTTTATCCCGGGAATAGTACCGTACAGGCATAGTAAAATAATGGTTTTTTGATATAACAAAACGCTAAGAGAATATGTGAGGTCCATCGGTAGGCGGTCTATCGACCCTCGTCCATCCCAGGTAGTCGGGTCCAAAATAATGTGAAACTCTTGTCAACGAATAGTTATTGGTATCAATATTACGAATGGTTAAAATAATCGATGACAATGCGTTGATTAATAGGAATATGGTAACTCCGTACAAATTAACAGCGCGGCTTGTATGTGTGCGCGAACGCCGCGCGCCGTGTACGGACGCACACATTCGCATAAATAATTAAGAGCGTGTTGGGACGTCCCGAGATTGTGTGAATGTGTACGCTCGTATTCGGTGCGCGGCGGGCGCGCAGACGTTGCTACGTTTATTTGGAGTTTAGGGATGAACATTACTATTCGATGTTCATGAAGATCGATTCAAGTGTATACGATCTAGCGATTTTTTGTATCGATTCATTTCAACGCTATGTTTAAGTAAATCGATTCAAGACTCAATTTCGCGAATCGGATTGTTTAGATTGCATTCATAATTTAAACAAAACAGTCTCCTTCTGAACCCCTATTTTTTTTTATAGGCCTGCAAGAAAAGTAGTTTGGCAACCTCTAAATACCATAAGTCAAGAATATTTAGCGATTGTCGCTACTTCTGTGCCATCTGAACGTTTTTTCTCGCTGGCTAGTATAACTCTAAATCAAAATTGTAACCTACTGAAACTAAAAAGGTTGTCAAAATTATTTTTTCAATCGAAATTAATTTTGATACGATTTTTATAAGATCGATTCAAGGGCATACGATTCGGTGCTTGCGTCGATTCAGAGGTATAATGAATGATCCATTACGATCCAAACAATCGTGTATCCCAAATGGAGCATTTTTGCCTTATTAAACTTATTAAACTATGGTACAGTTATTTGAATGTTTATAAGTAGAAAATTTCCTCAAGGGCCGTACTCTGGGGCATCGTGCGCAGAAGTCTGGTAATATTACCTCTTTGACTAGCTAAACTTATTCTTTGGCGGAAATAACTGCCAGCCTTGTGGTCAACGGAGGCTTCTACGAGGCCATCTGACAGCTCGTTCGCTAGAATGTTCGCTTGTGGCCCCCAGGGACCTAGGGTTTCAACCGCAAAAGGCACAAAGCTGTAGCACTGACAAGGTTGGCGTAAAAAAGTTAATATAAAAATAGTATAATTAACCCAAACATTGTCTAAATACAACGACGTTAGATAAAAATAAAATATTTCTTCGATGTAAAATCTCTTTACTATAAAACCCATTAACCAATAAAAATATTTATAATGGCGCATAAAATGTTTCCTCGTATAGTTATACTTTTTAGACGCTCTGATATAAGCTGTCTGGTTATTAACACCACTGCATAGTATTTAACGCGATCATTTAATATCTTAATGATCTTAATGAGGTATACACCTAGATATATAGATGTTAGTTACTTCAGTTAAACAAGTAGATAAATGAGGCCTTCAATTATTATCTCTCTTGCACAGAAACTAAGTTACTAAGAGATATCGAAGTAGACAGAGTATCCAAAGTTCGAGAAAGTTATACGCTTGGAGGAGATAATACCTCTCGTTAAAATCTCGAAATTATTGTATTGCATGTTGTGTGTTTTTGATGTGCTACAAGCAATTAATTACTTGACTCATCACCATTAACCCATTTATACGTCCCACTGTTGAGCACGGGTCTCCCCTTACGGCGTGTTCCCATTACGTCGTAACGTTTTATTTACCGTTGGACGACTGTCGTGTCTAGCTGTTCCCACTAGATGGACAATTTACCGGTTCACGGCATTTTTATCGTTATATATAATATAATATAATTTATCGTTTACACGACAGAATAGTTTGAAGCTGCGATTATCTATCGTCGCATTTTTATCGTGACGTTTTATCTATTGTCTGACGACTGGCGTTCCAGGTCTTCCCATTGTCACGACTATCTGTCATCGTAATGTCAAAAAAGTCGTGAATGATAGTTAACTGTGTTGTTCTATATATGAACAACTTCATTTAAATGTACAAGCCACGACACTTTAAACCGCACGACTATCTGTCGTCACGACATCGCGAGGGTCTAGACTATGAAGTATTTAACCAGAAATAGAGACGAAATGTCATTTAGTTTGTTTGAAAACTATTTTGCCAAATCATTACGGTGACAACTGCGCTCCGATTGGTCAGCCCGAATTCGAAACAATTGACGGGTGTCGTCAATTGTTTCACTTCAATAAGGCCAGTTTAACTTGGATTTTTAAATTAAATAAAGAAAATTTAATTAGATGTTTTACTATTTTCCCCACACCACTGAATGGAACAGTTTTCCATAGTTAGAGATATTATCTTTATTACAATAAATACCTAGAGAATATTTTTGGAATATACGGAGACGTACACATAGGATAGTTATTGGCGCTGTACTATTTCAGCTTTTTAGTCTGTGATTTCAGCGCAAACGAGAGTTGATATTTAAAAGTGATATCAGTAACATTTGACTGATGAGTTGCCAGGGATGAATGGCCCTTATTTTGTCTCTTTTCCTGGCTATATATTCGATGGTTTGAGCTATAGTCCGCCACACTAGCTCAATGCGGGTTGGGGGATTTCACATGTCTTCCGAGTGGTAACCGGAGGTTTCTATGAGGCCATCTAATAGCTCGTTCGCTACAAATTTCGCCTGTGGCCCCCAGGGACTTAGGGTATCAACCGCAAAAGGCATAAAGCTGTGTCAATGGTATAGGTTACCATAAATAAATGTATGTAGGCTCCTAATTATATTCTACAGGGTAAAATGACGTACATAAATTTATTCATCATCGTTTGTATAATTTTTATCTTTAACAGCAAGGAAATTCGCAGGAAAGGGACAATTCTTTAGGATTTCACATTAACGAGCAAGGCAACAGGAAAATTAAAATACTAAACAATTCCTTTGAGAATTTTCATAACTGTGAAAACAGTGTGCTGTTGTAATTTCTCGTGTAAAATAATCAATTATTTGACACGAGAAATACAATATAAAATACTTTTTAATTTCTTTATTTTTTGCCTAATATACTTTAAAAAGGTTCTTATAAAAATATATCTTCTTGGTAGTTTAAACTGTGATAATGAATGTGAATAGGAAAAGTGAACGCAAGTGAAGTATAATTGATGTACTTCAATAATTTGTTATTTCTAAACAATCTGCCATAATTTTTTTTGAAAATACGGTCTTGTTAAAACTTCTTAAAATATTACAGCTATTTCACAAATCGCCCATTTGCGTCGACATTGACATAACCCAAAAATGTTAAACTTGGCAAGTTAAAATGTGGTGCAAATCATAATAATACGTTTTGAATAAATATCCTTAGAGCCTAGCACACGGCGTATTTTACACGCGTCGTAAACGCGCGTTTCACGAACGCGCTTTTACAGCGACGTATACGCGCGTCATCAGCATGTAGTGAATCGATTTTAACGCGCGCAAACATCGCATTAGAAGCAAGAAGCTTATATACTCCACTGGAGTTTACACTTAGAATTTCATGTAGTTGCTTCATTCCAAAAAACTAACTGAAATTAACAAACGAAACTAAAATTAAAACTATCTTTTATCAATGGGCGATACATACGCGTGACTACAGCGCGTATACGTGCAGATGACGTGCGTTTACGGGGCGTATAAAATACGCCGTCTGCATAGACTCTTATAGTTAATCATCAAAATAGTGACGTTTAAAACTAAGTATATACTATTGTAGGAAAGATTTTGGCAAGCGCGCTGACAGCAAAATCAAAAAACAATTTAATTTTTGACTTGAGGCACTATTGAAGCCGATATGCGAAATGTAATTTTTTATATGTATTTTAAAAGAATGTATTTTCTACATGAGAAACTCGTGTTGTAACCGAATGAAAAATTTTCTAAGTCTCAAATTTTGCTACACATAAGTTATAAAACAAGCATCAGAGTGCCTAAAACCCTGTAACGAAAAACGTTACATACCTCTTTTTTTACATAATCGGTTAACGAGTGCTAATGCGAACGCGTGGATTCTCTGCGGCTCGCATATAAAAGGAGTTGCGACGGCGCCCGCGCACACATTTCTCACGAGCCGGCATCGCCTACGCGCGCTCCTAATTACTTAATTTGCAAATATAAATCCGCATTTCGGCAACTACGACAATTGCTTTTGAAATTAACAATTTGTGAGTATAAGAAGTTCCCGTATACGGGTGAGTATTCCAATACCACACCACTTATTTTCGTAATTCGCTATTTTTGTAAAATGGCGGTCGCGGAATGTGCATTCGTTAATTACGCGGTTCCTGTACATCATTAGGTCAAACAAATACGTTCCCTTACGGCTGGCAGCAACAATCCAGCAGCCAGTTATTTAATTTTGATGAATCCGCGTAATTAACGAAGGCACATGCGATGCCACGCGGTTTTACGTGACTTGACCTTTTTAATTTTCCTTTTAGTCAACGTGTCATTTCACATTGTATTTATTTCGTATTATCTAGCTTTGTTCTTGCTTGTGGGTGCCTTCTGCCTACCCACAAGTACTTAACCTTTTTTTATTTTTCAGTTTTACATTCCGTTGTGATTTCTCCCGGCAGCAGGATTAATACGTAAGCGTTCCCTCATTGGGTAAAGCATTCCTTAAGCTGCCGGGACGGAATCGCAACGGGCGCGTGCACAGCAGCGCAGTATACCCGCACTGTAACATGTTACAGGAACTCCGTTAGGGTTTAAAACCCTCGGCCACTACGTGGCAAACACCAACTTCAAGCGACGCGCGTCGTGCCTGGCAGCCGCAGTTCCGGGTTCACTTCCCGTCGGAGTCCTCCTTCAACATCTTCCGTCTCCGACACGACAAGGCGCCGGCTATCTACATTCCAGCCGGCCTTTACCCAGGGGAGTGCATAACCCCGGGAGTGCTAACGATCCGTACCTTTAGGCCGGAGCCCACGTAATCATAAATTTTTATGTACCCTGGGATTTATTCAATTTTATTAAAATAGTTAACCGCCCTACCTTCTTTTATTTTCACCCTTATTAGGGAAAGGCAGGGAACCCAGGTTACAACCCGGGTTCGAAGTTATCAAGATAAATTACTTATTTTCTTTGATAACTATCCGATATAATGTATCCGAAAATTATCCACGTTGATTCACAGTTTTGTCTCTTTATTTTTTTTTATTCAAAATCATAAACAGAGAGAAAACTAAATAAACACGAAGAAAAATCTTTGGGAATACGACTTATTTCTGACTTATTGTTGAGATTGATGTTTAAGACTTTTGGATACGTCTCTGATACAAATACATAGCATGACATTGCTAGTCATAGCATTTTGTTGTTCCAACAAACCTTATAAATATCATCTTAATCATCGTCATAATTATCAGTGATAATTATCACTTCGAACCCAGCCTAAAACCTTTGTTAAGTCGTAAATTTATTCTCATAAATCTATTTGTGTTTTAGACAGTTATTGTAAACATCCTTTTAAAACATACGCAGCAGGTGTTCCTAATTCGAAAATCAGACAAAATTCGAATTCACTATTTATAACGAATCTGAATGGAGATTTTAGATGTACACGTTGAATTATGAATTAAACTTTTTTTAATGATACCACGTGATGGGACGAATAAGTCATGCACCTGTTGAAGCATGCCTGTCTGATATGCCTATCCATAACAGTTGCAATGCCGCTCAGACTATAAATGTGTTTTTCTGATCTTTTATTGGTGTAACAATTGTTGACTGACCAAATAATGCACGTAATGCACCATCACGGGGGCGACTTGTTCGTACCGTCACTTGGTCTCGTAAAAAAATATGATAAGCACAAAAAGAAACAAACTACTGTGAAGTTAACGTACACCACAATCACTAAAGACTTGTAGTCGTAAACTCAAACTAATATTCCATTTCTATTTAACACTTCGGTGCGAAGTTAGGTGGCTATCAGTGCCTCCAGAGACTACGTCGGATGCCAAAAGTGCAACTACCATTTGGCTCCGATTCAACACATGGATATTACGGAGAAGTCACATGGAGAGGAACTTAGTGTCTATGTACCGTGTTGTTAAAGGTCACAGACAGTTTTATTTAAGAGTCTAGTTAATTAATAATAATAAATTACATGCACATGGGACTTTTCAACTTATGTCTCATGGAGATGGGCTCAGTGGCCGTGCACTTCACAACTTTGCGATTTAAAGCTCTACGTGATACAGCAACTGCTATGGATATGCGTATTGCTTACCATCAGATGCACGACTTATTCGTCTCATCATCATCATATTGGTATCATTCAAAACTAATCAAAAAAGTACAGAAAAGCTCGTTCCTTATATTTTTGGTAAATTTATTATGTTTTGTTAAAATCATCGAACAAAAGTTGTTGTTCATGATGTTAGTAATATAGTCCAAGACTTAGAATAATAACGCATAGAAACCTAGTCTGCACACGCTAAGTGAGGCAAATTGAAGCGCGCCCAAAGGGCCTACACGTGCGGTAGGGTCTTCAGTGCTCAAGGTCAACTTGCACCGCGAACAGATCAAGAATTTTAGCTAAAAATGACGAAATGTGCGGTAAATGAGTGTAAAAATACGTCAGATAAACATAAAATAGATACTAACATCACATTCCACAAGGAAGTAACGCGTTTCAACTTGTATTTTTGTATAAATATTCACTAAAACCGAAAATTAACCTACTACTAAAACTAGCCTACATGAATTTGATTTTTGCCTCACTTGTGATAGTTCATTTGATATGAAACTATCATTCTATGCGTTATTATTCTAAGGTCCAAGATAAATAATACTGCGTATAACAGCCGGCAGAATACATTTGAATTGTTTCCACGCTATATTTAAATCCAATGCCTTAACCACCCATTTAATTCTCAACATCAGAAATTGAAGCGATCGAATACGGTTGAATAAAGCTGAATTCGGATTATTACTCGTAAATCCGAGTTCAATAAATTCAAACTTAATTAAAAATTGAACCACTTACCTCAGGACGTAACCTCAAAGAGATGAACAACGTGAACTCTCTAGGGAAAGTTTTCCCAGCAGGAAATAGTTCTGACGATGCTATCCAGATGTAGGAGTTGGGTTTCAGACTGAACGCGTGTGGTCTGTCAGGTACTGTACCCCACCGGGCTTGTGCTGGATGAAAGTTTCTTCTCGCTCCTGGCGCCAAAGGGTTTATTGTTCCTGGGAACAAACATTTTGCCTAAAAGTTTTTTATTTCATACCAAATTTTAAAAATGGCTACGATTTACACTAGCTTAACCCATTCATAGACAGTAATGGCAGTACTATACTTTTAAGGACCATTAGAGCTCCTTTTTCAATAGTTCGTCCAGGGTAGTATTGCCTGTTTCTATTCAGAACTAAAAATAGCGCCTTTGTGATATGGTTCACATTATATTTAATTTTGCCAGGCAGTAATGTCAGCATTACTGTGTTTCGGTTTTGAAGGGTAATGGTGCTGGTGAGATTACAGGCAGAAGGGAATTGTCAACTTTGGCTCAGGGTGACGGGCGCGATGGCATTGGCCCCAAGATCTTTGAGATTTAAAGCTCTGACTGGTACTATGGACAGGTGTAGCTTACAATCGGGCGCACGACTTGACTTGTAAGTCATTGAATTTTGTCAGTACGTCGTTGATATTTCTCAATGGAAAGGCAGTTGGCGTAAACAACACAGAAAGCACTTGAAAAACGCAATATTAAGCCCAATTGGTTTTTTAAGATCCATATAACAAAACGAGGTACCCCGTACTTTCATATTCTAGTATTTATTTTACCGTAAAAACGCTATTACTGTCCGTGTGAAGTGCTTTTCTTACTAACAAATGTTATGGATTATTATTATTAACCGACTTCAAAAAAAAAGGAGAAGGTACGCAATTCGATTGTATGTTTTTTTGTTGTATGTATGTTACGCGATAAATCCGGTATTTGAGAACCGATTTTCATGATTCTTTTTTGTTGGAATGAAGGTACCTCCATAGTAGTCTCATTGAATTTTGAAGAAAATCATTCACCTCTAAGGGCTGTTATGTGTAAATGATCTTTCTACATCTGTAAAATCTTCTGTCTGCCTTATGTTTGCTGACGATGTCAAATTCGCTTTGCCGGTGAAGTGCACCGCGGATTTTAATCTACTCCAAGCTGATATTAACAGCATTTTCGCTTGGAGCCGGGACAACAGCTTGGAGATGAATATTGAAAAGTGTTCAGTGATTCCTGGAGAGATCCAATCCTCAATGAGTACAGCCTCGGTGGCATGACCTTAAACCGTGTGAAATCTGTTCGTGATTTGGGAGTAACATTCGATTCTGAACTCAAATTTACCGATCATGTTATTGATATATCGTCACTGGAAAGCGATAATGCTGTAACACTCAAAAACCCAATTTTTCACTGAAGTCAAAACAAAAAGTGCAAAAACGAAAAAAATCATACCCCTGAAGCGGTTCGAGTTTTTTGTGCTAAATTTGGCACAAAAAACTCGAACCGTTTTTGCTAATATCGTACCGTTTTGCTAATAAACCTATAAATAGGACTTCTCAACAATAAACTCGGTTTTGAAATAGTTCTACTCCTAATGACGATCATGTGGGTTACGACAATTTGATTTTCAGATTTTGACCCCAAAGTATGCTACAGCATACAAAGTTACAACTTTCAAGTTAATTTGTATAAAGGTGGGACTAATGCCGTCAATTTACGGTATTTTAAGAGTGATGCAAATGAACTGGAGCTCCTTAACACATTTTTGGTCTTTAAATGTTAACTTCTTGGAGATGTACGAAATTCAACGCTGCAGTAAGAGTACTTTTTTAAACCAAAGCAAGTAACATTAAAATGGTGTTAGTGAAAATCACATGCAATTTACATGGCTTTTAAAATGTTTATTATTAAAAAGAACCACTCTTTGTGAAAAAGACTTTGGTCACAATGAGTACAATGAAACAAATCGAATTACAATTGGAGATTTAACACAATAAAACAAAATCATTGACACTTTGTGTGCCATATTACATCGTCCTTAGAACTGATGAATTATATATTATATTACTAAGGAATTTCCTTAAATTTCATAAAAGAATAATAATCAACAACTAATCTTACTCTTGATTATAAGTTTTTCATTTTCTGTTCTTATATTTTCTATTTTAGTTTATTGCCTGGTACCTACAAGGAAAAAGATTATTTACATGTTAAAGAATTATTACGTGTTAGTATAAATTCAATAATAATTAAACCATCCCTATTCCTCGTAGGCACTTGGTAATAAATGAAAAAAATTAAAATATATAAACATTCTATCATGATTATAATTTAAATTAAAACCAAACTATATTCATCCATTAAGCAGACTTCAAAATTTAAAAAAATATTAAAATTAAACCTTCTAAATAGTGTCGTAATTCTTTGTCATATTCCATGAACTGCAACCCAGTTGTATATCACTGATAATTTCGGGTGGTAACTGGTCAATTGAAGATTAGGTCCGGGAACTGCAACCAACTTCTGCATTATTGATCTTTTTGGAAGTACACATTTTCTATGATCATTTCAGTAGACACTTTGAATAAATTTTTCTCAGGGTTTCGAAACGTGGGCGTCAGATCATAAACTTTTGTAGAGACTAGTTTTCAGTTTGGCGTGTTGCATATCCTTTGGTGACATATCACGGAGCTTCTTGATGCAGTTTGTGGCACTGAATCTGGTTAAATTATTCTCGGTAGAAGATTGTTGAACATTGGATGAGATTACAATTTATTAGAACCGTCTGATGGTCGTAGTAATTTGTTATTTAAATTTTCAGTCTTAGATTGTTTTGATCTAGTAGCATAGCGTTCGTCGACAGAAAATTGTTTCTTTGTTCTCTTTTAGCTCACCTACATTATTTGACATGACATTATTTGTGTTATTATATTTGTTAGCAAGTGTAGAATATATTTTATACGTGTATCTATTTTATTATTAATTAAACTTTGTAGTATGCATGACTTAACATACTACAGTCATTTATACTATTGATAGTAACTATTATAACATAATTAGTGCTATTGACTGTGCCAAGGTTCATGCTATCTAGAAATAAGATTGTGATACATGAGTTTGCTGAATAAATAATGATGGTTACTGCTACGTGAAGTGAGAGAAAACTTCATAAAAAGACGGAAACGCACTACAGGTATAAACATTTCTCTGCCTGCCCCGATGCGAGAACGGCGAGAGATATATGTATGTATCCAGAAAAAGGCTTGTTAGCAATATTGTATCTAAATCCGTTTTAGTGACTTAGTAAATAATAATCACCTAAACATATTAACACACCTACATATCACAATAACTTTGAACTTTGTAGGATTGCTCAATCGAATGAAATCACTATAATCATGGTGATTTGAGTAAATTTCACTATAATTTAAATGCTGACTTTATGGTCTGAATAAATAAACGAGACTACATAATAATTGAAAAAATACTTTCGATTTTGCTATAAAAAACCTCGGACAACACACACAAGTCAATGCTGCATGCGTAGTCTCTAAAGATGGCTAGAGTCGCGGTGTCATTAAGCGAGGGAAGGATAAAATGACGCAAGGAGAAGTTCTGTAATTGTTTATATTTGTTTTTAAATATCGTATTACTCATTGCACTATTTAAACTCGGACCTTTAAAACGCTGGAAATCACATGGTTCGTACTTAACAACACCCAAGTAAATGCTGTAAGTGGTACAATTTTCATATTAGGGAACGCAAAAATGCTGTAATCAGAGGCACTGAAAAATTTAATTACGTGTTCTTGATGTAACGCACATTTCGCAAAAAAACACTGGATTTTATGTGGGTTAAATTGTTTTAAAATTCCTTAGTCAGAAAAAGGCGTTAAAAAATTATGCTGTCCAGAATTTATTTTTCATTTTAGAGACATGAGACCAATCGAAGCAGAAAAAAAAAACTAAACAAGAATACTAATACAAGCATTATCGCTTATATATATATATTGTATAATACAGCATTATCGCTTTCCAGCGACGATATGTAATAGTGCTTGGAAAAGTCTTGGCTTCATTAAGCGGCAATCTAAGTTTTTTGACCACAGATAGGCAATTTGTAATTTATATAACGCCTTTGTTCGAAGTAAATTGGAAGCTACGTGCGCAGCGTGGAATCCCCACAATAAACTCTATACATCAGGCGAAAACTGGAGCTTCTAAAATATATTTTTAACCTAATAAGAGGATGTATAATTAACCCTCCTCTATTGGCTCAAATTCCTTTTTTTGTCCCGCCAGTCTCACGTTACGTCCTTCGTCAGCGCAAATACCCTCTATTCAACTTTCATTTAACCCGCACAGTGACACTAAGACGGACACCATTCTTCGAAGCCCTAGCCGTAATTGAATCCTTAAGCAAAACAAATGATATTGACGTGTTCAGCAATACTGAATCAAAATTTCTAACATCCGCTGGTTAGTATTGGGAGGCGGTCACCGCCTCTATGGTCCAATTTCCGCATCCTATCTTTGACAGGTGATCGACTCAACCTTTTTTGTGACTATGACTTACATGTTTAGTTATAAGTACTGTAAGTGTAAGTTGTACAAAATAAATAAATTGCTACTTTTGATTCTCGAACTTTCCTTCTCATCGATTGTAGACTACGCGACGTTTACAGTCGAGTCATTTTAGCGAGAATAGCACAGGCAAAAGAATTACTATAGCGCTTCCTTACAGCACATTTATTTTTCGTTTTTATAGTGGAATTGTAAGAATCAAAGGGAGATAAAGAGGACCTGATTTTATTTATATCGGTATTCAAAGTCCATAGATTATACTAAGCTTTGCTCTACAATATTGCCGTGTCCATGTAACCAGAATAAAATTGACTGTAGGATTATTACATTTTTTTATACAGTTAAATTAAGTGAAGTTTCAAAATATATTATCAAACTTGAAAACATCAGTCTCGAGTTTCGAAAATACCAAAAAATTGTCGAGATTCTCGAAATTTTCGATACCGAGATTCCCGGGAAAAAATCTCCGTAATTAAAAGGAATAAAAATGTGCTATAAATTTAACAATTTATTTTTTCTTCTCATATCGATTCTTTAAGATTAGAAGGAACTTCATGTATTTCTATTTACATATTTTAAATGATGCAATAGCGAATATTCCGATATTAATAATATCAATCATAGGCTACAAGAGTTTTTAAGTCTGTTGCCAGTTTGGTCCACACTATCTATATTTCCCCCATTAAGGTATATTAGACAATTTCGCGCAATGAAAATATTCCACACAAAAACACCAATTACTTCGTCTCAAACAAGTTAAATCCCCATACAATGAGTACTAGATTAACAATATTGGGCATCACCTAGAACACTCAGACCACAAACAATTTCGAAATGTAGACTGAGATGTCACATTTTTTATTGTAATAGATACCAACTGCCAGAACAAACAAGTCGTGAGCGTGATAAGCGACGTTTATTCCCAGTAGATCTATGTACCCAGTTTCACGTAGAACAGTTGTAATCTCAACGACACGTCTTTCCATAGTAATTTAGTAGCAGTAGAGCTCTTTTTGACAGAGTTCGTCCAGTGTCGTACTGCCACCTCACGTATTTGTGCCGCCAAGCAGTAATGTGAGCATTACTGCGTTCTGGTTTGGAAGCGTAAGGGTGCTGGTGAAACTACAGGCACATGAGACTTGATGTCTCAGGGTGACGGGCGCAGTGACAGTGTCCCTAAGATCCTTGCAATTGAAAGCTCTGAGTGGCACTGCAACTGTTATGGATAGGCCTGTCGCATACCACCAGGTGCACGACTTGTACGTCCCGTCACTTGGTGTTTGTGTTGTAGTACTATTTACACAAAAACATCACGAAAAAAATAAGACAATGAAAAGAAAAAATATTATAGGAAATATGAAAGTGAAAAAAAAAGAAAAACCGAGAATGACTTCTGCTTTTGGGAAATCGATAATCTGCCTAGTATAATTTAGTAGATGTGTAGGTCAAAAAAAAACAAATATACACGATTTAGATCCAAAAAATAGGATTATTCAATCTTTGTATCAATACGCTAGAGTTAAACCGATCTCTGTCTAGAGTTTTTTATTTCTATGGAGAATAATTACGAATATTTTGTCTGGCCCCGGTGTAGCAACAACACCGCCAGCCCAGAGAATTTTTGGTTGTGTTATTCGATATTTATATCAAGAATAATAAAAAAGGTGGAGTATTTTCACTAAAAACATATGAATATCATGGTAGTAACAAAAATCACGATATTCAATATCCAGAAATTGTAATAAAAATTTACAACTCAAAAAGACAAAAATCTTTAACATAATATAAAAAGATACAAGCACGCTTGTAACAAAGTCGAAAGCAATTCACCAAAACGTCAAGTACGTATAGATCAGTAATTCACGAGTTCAAAATCATACTATTGTCCTTATTAGTGCCTAGTAACAAAGAACTCTTATTCGAGTCTGTGTTATGAAGATATCTGTAATATTGCACGTTAAAAACAATATTGTCACTAAAAACAAATATACGCGATTTAAATCCGGAAAAATAGTTTCATTTCCTATGTATAACAATCGCGAAAACCTAAGAACTCGATGCACTTTTAAATTTCTGTAAATAACTTTGAAATTTGAAAAGGCGCCATTTATTGCAGACACGGCTCAAAGTAATGACACATTATAATTATTTAAATAAAATTTGAATCTACGCTAATAATTTAGACAATGTAGCAGGCAGTAATGACACATTATAACTATTTAAATAAAAAAGTTACGACTAGATTGGATCTATGCTAATAATTTAGATACGGTAGCGGGCTCTATTTTTTAACCGACTTGGTGAAATACAACAAATAAATAATAAAAAACCCGTAAATTTAAAGAATTTTTGCAAGAGTAACAATTAACCCTGAATCTTAACAGATCAGGATCAACACGTTACACGTTCTACTTACAGGATATTCATTCTCCTATAAAAGCGATGCCACATGATGCGTTACGGTGACGCCGCATAGTACCTAAGTATTCCATATGAATTACATGCCAGATGGTGCATTAAAACGGCGCGCGGCGACGGAACGCGTGTGCATCGCATGCACTAGGAGGCGTAGCGGGGAGGGTTCTGCGGTGCGTAAGTAAGTGACGTTACGTTGCAATACTGCATTGCTCGTGTGGCATTCGGTGCCCTGAAATTATAGCGTTGCGACGCAACGCAACGGCAGCGCCCGTGTGGCATGAGATGGTTTTTCAGTTTTACCACGATGTTTTCCTTCAACAGATTACTACCAAATATTTACAAATGTATGTAATTTAGAAATTACAATCATAGGTACAATAGAGGCAACAAAGTTATAATGGAAAATATTCTTTACTTTGACAATGCGAACGTATGGTGCAGTTTCTTATCCATAAACTGAAAAACATTACTATAAATAATACTTGAAAATTAAATACCAGTTATTATTTATATATCATAAATTATCTACAGCAGCCTAATGCTATGACCTATCGCCTCTTACCGACGTAGAGAGTCGTGGGTTGGAAGTAGGGCTTGCACCTCTCGGGGTTTCGAAATTTATGTGCGAAATTGAATTTGAAAATTACCTGAGCTTTTCAATAAAGGAAAACATCGTGAGGAAATCTATACACATTTGAAAAGCAATTTAATGATGTGGGTGAAGTTCCCAATTCGCATTTTGCCCGCTTGGGAACTATAGCCCAAGTGCTCTCATTCTAAGAGGTCTGTGTCCGCAGTGGTATAGTCCCACTAGGTAGGCTAACTACTTTTTTTGTATAAAACAACTTACCTTTACAATCGAAGCTGTTACAAGATCTTCCCTGCTCCCCGTATCCCTCACACATGGAGCGGGAGCAGTACCTTCGTCTGGTCTGAATACCGGCACCGCAACTCTTGCTGCAGGGACCCCACTCCCCCCATCCTGCCCAGCCTGTGAGTAAAGTGATGGTAGAAAATACGTAGGGTGAAATTAAATTCTTTACTTTTTTTTTTGTCTGAGGAAAAGAGATTTAGACGTAAAGAAATTATAAAATGGATTTTATTGGACAAAATGTACGGAGACTCAAACTTATTTATTTCAATGAACCCTCTAACCTAACACCCTGTTAAAAATTATCGCAAGTATCTGACGTCGTTATAAGAATTTGTTGAAAAATACAAAAATAAACTTCATGCTCGTAAACATAATTCTTTTCACGATTTATTGTAAATTACAATGAAACTGTGTGTTCCCGGAAAGATATTCCATACTATTTGTACAATAAAGCCATACGTCCAAAATGCTTTTAACATACTTGGAATAAATTGGTACATCGCAAAAATATCGGAAATTCAATATTAAAATATACATTAATATTTCATCAATAATATTTATTTATATTGCTGAACGTAAAAAAATATTCACTGCACGTCAATGAAACTGCCGTTATAATATTGTAAGAAACTATTAAAATACATCTACTTAATCAAAATGGGACAAACTTCATCTAGTTCTGGACAAAGCAGTCCTTATTCAGAAACATGATTTTTTTTACTTATATATTTGACAAGTAAGAAATTTGTATGTCTGTAATAAGCCTTAACCTTAAATTTTAATAATGTTTTACGGATAGTGAGTAGTTGGTTTTTCATTGAATCTGAAAAAAAATACTTTTTGAGTAAATACACTATAGTATTAACAGTGTAAAAATATGTAACGATATGTCAAATTTTATAACTCTAGGTTTAAGCAGAAAAAGTTATCGACCATTTTCGTTCGTAGAATGTTTAACCGTCACCTGTGAAAAGTTGCAATTTTACGGATGAGGCTTTATTACATTAAGGGTGCGATTTATTTGTGATGTTGAGCTGCAGCTTGCAGCAAAAAATACCAATCGCAGAATGACACAAGTGCTGTTAGAAGAGCGAAGCTATTGGAAATTATTGGTTTAGTTCCACATTTTGCGAGTTCATATTCGAGTTTCTCCGTTAAAATATAGCAAAAGAGGATTTAATACTTCTTAATGCTGCTTATTAAATATTCGTACTTTAATGTATCTATTTGTGTAAGCTGTTTCTTTTATATATCAGATTTTATTATTGTTTGACTTTTATTATTACTTTTGTCATCCCTATATCTATCTATCTGTCGTCTTTTTTTAACCGACGGTAGTTTTAATCCAGGTGTCGGAGGCCAGGTGGCTGTAGCACAGTTATAACCTAGTTTGGGCTCCTGTCTACCAACCTTTCACTTCTATTGTAGTACTTACATCTTGTACAAAAGAAAATGAACGATTTATTATTTATTATTATTAATATCTATATTACGTTTTTTTTAGCATTAGATAGAAGAAAAATTAGAATTTTTCGTCAGGCGCCATTTCATTCTGGCATTTTGTAAGAATAGCAATTAAGTAAATATTTTTTCTATAAATAGGTAATATTTTTATAATAAATAATAAATTCATTGAATATTTATTAAATGATAAATAATGGTTGATAATTTATTGTATAGAGCTTTAATGGGTTAGTACCAGATTAACAAACTTATGAAAAATTATTTTTAAATTATATTTACGGAATAAACTCATATTATTAATTTTTTAATAAGGTCACTTTCATTCCAAAGATGCGCTATGTTCTGTTAGAGACAGGTTGAAGACGATGAAGTATCTACTTACCCACAGCATTCCAAATAGCAATATCAACACCCAGGCTCCACGGCACTGCGGCAGATGTCGCTTCCAGCCAGGGACCATCAGGAGGAGTTGTTTCCAGATCCACTGCCGGATCCGATACCCTGGCAAATACCACCAGCTCACTTTGTGATGGCGTCATACTCCAGTTGAAACAGTCCCCTAGTTGAGGTGTTACCTTTAAGTTCACCTGTCTGTGGAAAGAAAAACATAGATGTAAAACCGAATGTGAATAATATTATAGTAATTAGTTGGAACTTTTTCAGGAATCAGGAAAATTAAGGGCGTTTCCTAGAAAACGTGTAATGAGAGTGATGAAGATGATAGGGATCCGTAGTTTCACACTATATTATTGTAATAGTTTCACACCTCAAATTGACCAGTTTAACTTGAACTTTGCTATAATGAACGAAAGTTGAAGAATTACATGTTTAAGTAATATTTAACTACCGATGAAATGTGATTCCGTTTGTTTTGTAATTAGAAGTTTTACTATTTTTCCCACACCACCGAATGGAAAAGCCCCAATTGTTAGAGATATTATCTTTATTACAATAAATATAAAACAATTTTGGAATATACGGAGACATACACACAGGTTAGTTGTTGGTGCCTCAGTATTTCAGTTTTCAAATTTGTTATTTCAGCGCAAACGAGAGTTGATATTATAAAATAATATAAGGCCCATTTGTCTGATGAGTTGGATATGGATAGCGCTTATTTCGTCTCTATTTCTGGTGATATATTCGATGATTCGAACAAACCTGTAAAGAGCCCGAAATATTGGTTTGTTTGAAAAAACCATTGAGATCGGAAAAATAAGTTCCGTTTCCAGTTTAAAACGCTTGCCATAACCTAAGAACTCGAAATTCCATATCAATCAGAAATAAGTTATTACGTCAGTCAAAAATAAAAAGCTAAAACGGTGAATATAATATACAATAACCTTTTATATTAAGTTTAACTTTTATTATGTTATTTTATGTTTTTGACGAAGACAGATGATAGGATATTTGACTTATAATATTAATCTCAACTATATATTTTATTATTACGTTTTTGTAATGTATAATTTTTTTATGATATCAAGGGATGAATAAGTCGTGTGTCTGGTGGTAATATGTACGCCTATCCATATCTATATCATATAATCTCACATTACTGCTTGGTGGTAGAAATAGGTAAGGTGGCAGTACTTTCCTGGACGAACTCTTTCACAAGGAGCTCTGCTGCTACTAAAAAAGAACGTTAATATAATGACTGTAAGATTTTCATTGAAAAGAAAACCGACCTCGAAAAGCTTGCTTGTCGGCTTTTTTCGATTTCTATGGCATCCTCTTAACAGATTCTGACTTCTTGGTGACAATGGGACAGTTACGGACTCCTTTGTACATTTTATACATTTTTCCTGGTTGTCATTTTTACTGTGGTTTGTTGATTATGTGTATTGTGTCAAATGAAAAGTCTACTTTTATTTGCGATAGCCGAAACGAACCCGGAATTATATCGCTGGCATCAGGGACCACCTTTCAAACAAAAAAAGAATTTCCAAAATCTGTCCACAGTTGACGGAGAAAACGGTAAGTACACTGACATACCTATAAAATTTGAGGATTTTCCTCGATTTCCATGGATTCTCTCATCAGATTATGATTTGGTGGCAATGGAACCACCATGAGAGTACATCCTTTCAAACAAAAAAAGAATTTTCAAAATCGATCCACAACTATCGTCGGAAAAATCGGAAAACATACATAAAACTTACGTACAGCCGAACGTATAACCTCCTCTTTTTTTAAGTCGGTTAAAAATAGAAATTAAGCACCCCTGCGGGGTATCATAGCAATAATTACTTGCATAATGGAACTTTTATTGTTGTTACTTGCATTTTCAATAAATAAATAAGTGATTAGCACTAAGTTTCTAAATACACAATGAACGAGGTATAAGTTCAAGTGAACAATAAAGTTACTTTTGTAATTACTCAACTGTGGAATGTTCAATAACTTGAAAGATAACATTGCTTTATGCGTTTGGTGTAACAGAGTTACAAGATAGAAATTGGATTCCGAGAAATGTTTTTAACAAATTCAACGGACAAAGACTGTAACTTGAAAAGTAGGGTTATACACCTAAGGATATTGTCTAAATAATGTTATAATGTGTTACACGATAGGATGTACTTTATCCGATCATACAAAATCCTGAACACAGGCTAATATATAAGTTTTTGTCGTCAAACAGTAATGTACTGCGGTCCGGTTTGGAAGGGTAAGGGTGCTGGTGAAATTACAGGCACATGGGACTTGTCAACTTATGTCTCAAGGTGACGGGCGCAGTGGGAGTGCCCCTCAGATGTTTGCGATTTAAAGCTCTGAGTGGCACTACAGCCATTATAGACAGGCAGCTAACTTTATACATAATATGATAATGGAGATCTTTCTCTTTGAATACACACAGAAAACCTGCAAAATTTTGGTTTTCAACTGAAGCCCAATCGTTATTAAATTCAAATGTATTTTGCAAATTTGCTCAGTGGCTTTAACGACATGTCGCGCCGCTTGCTGCCCCGTCAGTCACCATCGGGCCCTTGTCAACATCGGATCTGTATCACATTTTCTCCACCTGTTCTTGTTTTATTAATATTAATTTACAGCGCGCGGATTGCGGGACGCGAATGGCGATCTCCCACACCTGACCTACTAAAATGTAGGCGTTGAAATACCTCGTCTTAATGGTAAAAATAAATTTAAAATTATAACCAAATAACAGAGCTCCCTTTTTGTAAAATTACGTAAGTGACACATGTTTAGCGTATGAATTCACGGGCACAGCTAGTTATCAACAATTTGAAATATCCCAGCAATTAGAACGGACCGTTTCCCGTCCACACTCATTATGCCAATTATACATACGTACACCCGTGGAGCCGTGTTCTATTTTCCCGAATCATATAAAATGATCTTTTTGAGTTAAAGTGAATAGCAATTTTCTAGGCGGTCGTGTAACAACCTCGTTCACTATTCATCAGGTGAGATTATAAACAAATATTAATCTAAGTAGCTCAAACAGCAACTCCTTGTGAAAGAGTTCGTCCAGGGAAGTACTGCCACCTTACCTATTTCTGCCACTAAGCAGCAATGTGAGCATTACTGCGTTTCGGTTTTGAAGGTTCACGTCACGTCACGACACGTCTTTCCATAATAATTTAGTAGCAGTAGAGCTCTTTTTGAAGGAGTACGTCCAGAGTCGTACTGTTGGAAGCGTAAGGGTACTGGTGAAACTACAGGCACATGAGACTTGATGTCTCAGGGTGACAGGTGCAGTGGCAGTGTCCCTCAGATCTTTGCAATATAAAGCTCTGAGTGGGACTACAATTGCTAATTACAGGCGTGTCGCATAACACCAGCCGCGTGATATGTTCGTTTTGTCACTTGACACCATAAAAAAAATCTAAAATAAACACTGAACATATAAGATCCTTATGAATTAAGTGATTTAATTCGAAAAGGGCGTAAAATATTCTGCTTTGGTGCCGATGTATGATTTCGTACAGGTCGCGGTCGGAACGGTGGGGCTCTGGGGTTCAGAAGCTTGGGTTGGGACTTATGTAAAGAGATGGGTCGCCGATTCAGAGATAGGCTGTGATCACCGCTCTGGAACGTGCTTCAGTAGGTGTCTATTGCCATTCAGTGAGGTAATTTGCCCTTCTTGTCATAACAAAGGCATTCTTATTTTGGTAAATTTTGAGCACCTAAAGTTGTTTTTCTTTAAAAAAATTTCAATTACGCTTTTTTTGATTAACAATGAAACTTGAAATAAATAAGATTTATAAAAACCACTTATTGGGGTTTATAGATCTTATTTTGCTAATTCCAGATATTATATCAAAAGAGCTCCTTATAGAAAAAAAAGATAAAGATTTTTAGAAAGTAAGTAGAACATAACGTCGTCTTAGGGTTAATACCTCGTATGTGATTTATGTGTAATTTTTTCAGGACGAAAATAAAAGTGTGGTGTGTAATATAGTACACGCAAATGTTTGTAGTTAGCATTTTAATTACTTAAATTATACCTCTTTCAGATACTATATTAATTTAATAATATATTTGAGCAAGAAGTTTATAATTTATTTTTTTTCAACGAAAAACGCTTATGCGGGGTTTTCACTCTAAAGCAACGATAAGAGATTTTGTTTTTAATTGTAAATTTAATTTTCAATTTACTAATTTTATATTTTTGATTTATTATTAAATAAGACTTTTTTCTTATTTTATTAGTCATTCATTTTATTTTTGACATCTTAAATTTTAAATTTTATTTTTATATTTTAGCAATGCCCTCACAGGGTTAATGTTAAGAGCTGTCACCAGTTCGTAAAAACTTATGTGTTACAACATTGATGCAATAAATATTATGACTATGTTAATAACTCTATTTCGCAAAAAAAAGCTTTTACTTTAGTTATGATTAGGGGGGCAGTAATGTTGCCAGTGTAATTGAAACTTTTGAGCCAGACACTTGATATTATAAAAAAAGACATGGTACAGGACAAGATTTTTTTTAAATTACGATATTATGATGAAATCTCTTGTAAATACCAGTTTTTGTGTATTACCTATTGACGAAACTTCGAGCTCATCTTTACGTTGTACATTTATAATCTTTTAATTATCTGTTTTTATCGTTTAAAGATTGATTCAGTCAGTTCAGACAATCAGCCGTGACCATGAGACCAGGTTAGGGCACGAAATGTTAGTTATTTGAAAAACAAATATAAGCAATTTAGACCCGAAAAACTGATTTAATTTCCTATGTGTAATAATCGCTAAAACCTAACTACTCGATAAAGGTTGGTTTTCAAAAAAAAACGAAAAGTAAAAATTTTTTCTACCTGAAAAAGAAAAGCATAATTCATGATGAAATAGATAAAACTGCCACGTTAAAATTAACGACAACAATTGGTAAAAACAAAAAATAAACTGCGTAATCTAAATTACCTGCCAAGGTATGTTCTTCCTCCATACAATAACAACTATGGAAAGCGTGGTTGGATATATATGTTACCATTACTGCTTAATAAATTGCCAAGTGACATTCTTTATAAACTTCTTGGTAAACCAGAAATATGTAAAACAATTCTTAAATCAAAATTTGAAATTTAGTAGTTTTAAGTGTAAGTAATGTAATTTGCGGATAAGTATTAGGTATTAACTAACTTTTGTTAGACATCCGATAGCGTGTGATGGCATAAATTTTTTAATGATTTTTATTCGCTATGGTGTGTTTCTGTTTAGTAAACTTTTTACTTGTGAATAAAACAAAGTAAAAAATGTAATTTTTTGGTCTTCTTCCTGGAAATGTTACTTTTTGGATTATGCGTATTTTCTTCTACAACGATGCTATATAAATGACGATTTATAATAAACCTTTTTTTATATAATATCAAGTAACGAGACGAACAAGTCGTGCACCTGATGGTAAGCTACAAGCCTGTCCATAACAGTTGCAGTGCCACTCAGAGCTTCAAATCGCAAAGATCTGAGGGGCACTGCCACTGCGCCCGTCACCCTGAGACATAAGTTGACAAATCCCATGTGCCTGTAATTTCACCAGCACCCTTACCCTTCAAAACAGGAACACAGTAATGCTAACATTACTGCTTGGCGGCAGAAATAGGTAAGGTGGCAGTACTACCCTTGACGCACTCTTTCACAGTTCCACTGCTCTATGGACAAACTTCATATGCTAGAAATACCTATCACGTAGGACTTTATCCCAGTAAATTTAATTACACGGATCGCGATCTTTGGTAAACTTTCTCACTTTAATTGAGTTCCATACTAATCTTTAACTTGCTTCTGCCCGGCTATGTTATGGCGTAAATTAAAGATTGCAAGCGATATTGCGTAATGTTAAAATTTATTAGTCAGCGAGCAACGATACTTGATAGCATTTTAATGTTACATTCTCTACTGGAACATCCACTGGATTATGTAATCTAACTGTCTCTGTGGCTGAACGGTTACCATGCTGGGTACTGCTACGCAAGAGGTCCCGGGTCCCAAGAAATATTTGTATGACCTACATTTATTTCTCTCGTGAGTTTGGGTGTAATTTGTGGTTGTCTATGTGCGTGTCCACGGCACCCGCGATACAGCGTTTCCCTAGTGCGGGGCTATAAAAAAATAGTTTATTTCAAAAAACCTTTTGAAATCACTAAGATAAGAATAAGCCAATAAAACAAAGTTTTTAGTTGGACAAGAACTCTCTCGAAAGGAACTCGTTCCTTGTGAGAGTGTTCGTCAAGGGAACTACTGCCACCTTACCTATTTCTGCCACAAGAAGTAATATGAGCTATATTGGAATTACAGTTACAAGCGACTAGTTAAGACAATTTTATTAATTACCTTGACTTCGATATTCGCTTAAACGGAGTCGTATTCTAGTAGAATTAAAAATCTAAATTTATATTTATAAAACAATTGAAGGTAAATGAGAACAAAAGTTTGTCAGTCTGTTTAATATATTGTATTCTCACTGCTTCAAAGAAAATCGCAATCCCTTATAATTTGCACCACAAACTAAAGTTCTGCGTGTTTCCACGCTCTTCTTGGTGGGAACTTCATCACTTTCAATACAGCTGCCATTCGCTGTGTTTGTGTTGTTAACCGTTGTACTACGTTACAATGGGTGTACGGGTGTATCAAAGGATCTCATATTGTATGTTTGAAATACTAATCATAGTTAGAATATAAGTCCCACTGCTGGGCACGTGCATCCTCTCACAAAGAGATGACCTGGGCTAGTGATGTAAAAAACGTTTTTTTTTCTGAGGTGAAAAAAATAAAAAAAACGTTTTTTTTCTGGAGTAGGTTTTTTTCTAAACCTATAAAAATTGATACTACACTAACTCGTTTTAATTTTTTTGAAGAACAACTAAAATTGCTCAAAACAAATGTGCAACACTCGCTAATTTAAACGGGAAATTCTAGAATAAAAAAAAATTCCTAATCATTGTTTATTTTATATAATATCATTGAATTTAGTGTGCAGCGCAATGGACTTTTCGTTGTTGTTGAGTATCAAGTGATCAAAATTGTAAATTCATATTTACAGTAGTCATTACGTAATATAATCACAGTTAATGTCTTATTTAATTTCAAATATTTTATTATATTTTTCATGTATTTTTTAATTTGAAAAACAAATGGTTTTTTTTTTTCAAGTTACATCACTAACTCAGGGTATAAGTTCCGACGCGGGCCCAATGAGAATTAGGAACTTAACGCACATCATTAAATTGCTTTGCAGATGTGTGCAGGTTTCCTCGAGATATTTTCTTTCACCGAAAAGCTCATAGTAAATTTCAAATTAACTTTCGCACATAAACTTCGAAAAATTCAGAGGTAAGTGGCAAGCCGAGATTCGAAACCAGAACACTCTGCTGGAGAGGCGGTAGGTCACACCATTACACTACCACCGCTTCTTTTATGTTGAGTTTTCTATAATTCTAGATAGTTTTAGGGTTGAACTTCACTATTGTATTGTCATACGTCAGCATAGTATTCATAATAAATCGATGCTTTACGTTCAAAAAAACTTTCTATTTATTTTAAATTCCTTATCAAATTTGGATGCGTTACTTTAAGAATAGGCCAGTGTGTGAATATGAAGGAAACATGATGTGAAAACTGCCTGCAAAATTTGTATATACAATGCATTTTGTATTTCATTTACGTTGTGGTTTAAGAGCTTTGATTTTTTAAATATCACTAGCACACATCAGCATTAAGTACTATATAAGTAATAGATTTTATAGACGAAGTGCTAAACAGTTAATAGGCGGAATAAAGATATTCGATACTATTTTTAATCTACTTCAAAAACGGAGGAGGTTCTCATTTCGACTGTATCTTTCTTGGGTGTGTTACCCGATTACTGCGGCATTTGTGAACTGATTTTGATGATCTTTTTTTTTTTTTTGGAAGAGGGTACCTCAGAATCGGACCCATTTAAATTTGGAGAAAATGTTCCACCACTAAGGGTGGCCAACTAGGTGATGAATCTGTTTTCGCATACTTTCCGGTAACAGATTTCAATAAAACTTGGCAAATAGATGTAATTCCACGAATTTAATACCGACGCATATAAGACGACGCATATAAGAAATACCGACCGCAACATGACCGCAAGATCGGTATTTCTAATAAAAATAGTTATAATTAGGTAATGTTTTACAAACCGTGCTTTATTTACTTGTGTACTATCAATACATTTATATACAAAACTTAACCAAAAACTCTAATAATACATCTTTAACTAAGCAAAAACTATCATTATTTAGAGTACCCAAACTGTAAGTCACAATATCATAAATTTTTGTGTATGTTATTCCTTTGTTTCATGAATAATTCACTATATATATATATATTTGGTTTATACGACCTAGTTTTGCATAATATTGTTACAAGATACCACCGAAAAATACAAGCAACAATGGGGCTAAGGCCCTTAAAGAAAATAGGTTTCATATAACCTAAGCAATCCCTAACAAATACCCGAAAATGAACACACAAAAGGGTCAAGGGTTTTCGAGTAACACAATACAACACACCCTACATTATTTTTGTATAAATACTTGTTCTTCTTTGTTTAAGGCACTTGTATACTCTATATATTGACATTTGGAGACAATTCAGAATTGATCTTTTCAAACCCTCAAACTCAGTGTATTTGTGAGAATAATGGTTGTTCTAAAGTTGTAATAGTAATAAAGAGTAGTAGTACTAGAATCAAAGTAGATGGGACCAAGTAGGTAACTCTATACAAAGTAGTTGCGCGGCTTGTATGTGTGCTTGGCCACTGCGTGCCGAGTACGGACGCACACATTCGCATAATCTCGCAGTGCACTCACGTTACAAAGCACGGGTCGTCACACGGTATTTAAAAGATGATGTCAAGTAGATATATTCATTGTGGTATTTATGGTTGTTTGAACAAAAGTGCCTCAAATTCAGAATTGTGGGTCTTTTCGGCTACCTACTGAACATGAATGGCAAGTTGCACATTTTTTATTCATTTGTTTATTTTTTACTTTGGTGATCCAGTTTTTAGCATTATGGGTGTGAGATGAGGAGTTCCCGAAACTGGTTTTTCTAAATTGGTTCTCATCTGGGTGTTTTGATAGTGCCCCGGATTAACTTCGTTGCTCTGGCTCATAATACAGGGAATGCCATAGTTTAAGATCAGGTGCTTAGTATGATTGTCTGGCTTATTTATTATTAATATGTTTTTCCTTCATAATAAGTTTATTTTAAATATCAATAT
This sequence comes from Hyposmocoma kahamanoa, assembly GCF_003589595.1. Taxonomy (NCBI): domain Eukaryota; kingdom Metazoa; phylum Arthropoda; class Insecta; order Lepidoptera; family Cosmopterigidae; genus Hyposmocoma; species Hyposmocoma kahamanoa. Next base: position 4,617,205 of record NW_020653850.1, read on the forward strand.
GTAAGCATTGCATTTGACATAGACTTTTCTAATATATAGCACGAAATCACTTGTATGAATACCTTATTTTCTTCGAATTATATTTACAACCTGTAAGTATAATTAAAATAATAATGTGACAACCGTACGCTCCATGTGAAGTGTAGGCATTATCGATGCGTCAAACAGGCGGGAGTTGCCCTACTTGGTCTTGTTATACTATATGTATAGTGCGACAGACAATGTAGCGACTAGAATAAAAAAGGGAATGCTTCTTAGAGTTGGTCACGTGGATGGATGTTAGCAGAATAACGACGAAATTATACAGCGAAAGTGGAGGGAAACGGAGGAAAATGAGTTCTCGATTTCAACCGGATTAAAGATGTCTTTGAAATAAGTGTGTGAGAAAAGATTGCTGCAAGAGATGAAGCGAAAGAAGTTTCAGGAGCGTAGCGGGTGGAGGTCTGTGATGTCTGCGCCAGTGGGCTCTCCCACCGGCGCAGACGTCACATCACATCAGGCGTGATGGTATGATGATAGGAGTAATGATCCAATAAAAGCTATGTGTTAGTTATGTTTTGTGAATGAAGGACGGAAGATCTGAATCGCGTTTATTTGTTACAAACAAACCAAGGTTTCGTGCACTTTATGGTCCTGAGAACTCAATATTCTTCAAAGTTAGTTGAATATATGAGAAAACAAATTCACTTGCTGAATATACATGTGAATTGAATAAAAGAATATTTTTTGAACCCGATTTCATTCATTTGCTCTAGCCATTACCTCTATTAAAACTATTATTATAATATGTCAGTCTTGAATATCGATATCTGAAATGAAACCCTACGCCAACTTAATTTTTGGCCAGTTTCTCTTATTTTGTAAACAGCCATACTTATTTACTAATTATACTCCCCGAATTTTGTGAAATAAAAAACAAAGAAACAAAACAAAATTGGAAAAAATCATCCAAACAACTTTTGTGAAAAAAAAATTAAGAAACAAAAAACGAAATAAAAACTGAACAAGTCCAAAAAATAAGTTCGCATAGTGTTATGAATAACTTGTCGCACAGCTCAGCATATGTTACTAATTTAAAAATCGTAAATTTATTCTTTATTTGAAATTGATTAAAATTCAAATACTTTGTTTTGTTTGTTATTTTCCACTTAACCTCGAATACATTATGTATTTCGACTGTACACACATTTGTAGAAACAACTGGGCCATTTGATAATTTAAAATGGTTCTTATACATATTGCAACATTGATTTTTACATATACATATATAAATTTTAGCAGCAATAGAGCTCCTTGCAAAAGAGTTCGTCCAGGGCAGTACTGCCAACTTACCTATTTCTGCCGCCAAGCAGTAATGTGAGCATTATCCCGTTCCGGTTTTGAAGGGTAAGAGGCTCGTGATATTACAAGCACTAGGGATGACGTGTGCAGCGACAGTGCCCCTCAGAATTTAGCGATTCAAAGATATGAGTGGCACTGTAACTTATGGACATGCCTGTTGCTTAACACTAGGCGCACGACTTCGTCCCGTCACTTGGTATAATAAAAAATATAGATTTGAACAATAATGAATACGAATAAATAGGTATATTTTCAGTGGCCAACTTAAAGATTAAAAAAGAACAATAGGTAAGTAAACGTTATTTGAATTTGAATCTATAGCCTCGAATTGTAACGGCAAACTGCCCAAGCGCAAGAGGATGTGAGACTGTCGCGCAATCTCTACGCCACTGCCAAACGCACGTTGGATTTTACACATTGGACTTAGAATCGTCTTATTGTGACATAGAGCTGGATTTAAGTGTGAAGGGAGACCGCTGTCCGTACTTCAAAAGATTGTTCACATCTGTATCGGACCTAAAGTGAGACATAAAGGAATAAGGGACAAGGAAAAGGTCTGACCCATTGAGGGCCATAAATCATGACCTCGTAAGCTATCGTGATACATCTACATTTGCGAGACATCGATTCTCGATGGGAAAGGATGACTTTGTCGACTCAATATGGCGTGTTCGGCATTTGGATAAAATCGCTAAGATATGGCTTATTGTTCTTTGCAAAGTTGGGGTCTTATTGCGTGACTATAGGCCTTATGTCAAAGAAATTAATAGAGATTTGTATTATTAGATGATTGGAATAATTTAGGAGTTAGGTATGAAATCTAATTCATAAAATAATAACATATCGAGGTCTTAGGATTTCGCGATTGTTACACACGGGAAATGAAACTATTTTCCCGAAAACTTTGATCAGTAAAATGGTCTAATTTCTTTTTAATACGTTTTTTGTAACTTTGTAAGTTGATAAAAGAGATATTATATTGAAATAACTGAACCCTGCAATCTCGACTAATCAATATTTGTTGGCTTGATTATTTTGTCACTCCTTGAAATCCGAAAACTGGCCTTAGTCATATTTACTTGTAATCTAAAGTCGATATGGCAAAATAAAAATTACTACACTAGTAGGAGTAGGTCTCTGTAAGACTCATAAATCCTCTGCACAACTACTACACTACAACGGTAAAACAAATACGAAAGTTGAAATAATGTAAAAAAAATTGCTAGTAGAAATGCTAGGCCTGTTGGTTGCGAAAACAGAGCTTCGTCACCACGTTTTTGTTAGATAGTAGTTAAATTTGGACCTTAGTGTACTTAATTTAAGTTATAACATATTAAAATATAGTTTACATAGTTATTACTACGTAACCAGACGAAGTGACGTCAAAATAAATACGGCAAATTTAAGACTGCTTATAAAAATAAAATTACCTGTATTATTATGTCAGCATTTATGCTAAGTAACTAAATTTAAAGTGCACGCTTAGATTTTTAAATTGTTTTATGTTCGAAAGCGCGAATGTCCGAAAATTTTATATCCAGAAATTGTTTAGTTGCCTTTTGACAACACTAAACTTCATTTATTATGGAGGTGACCCGAAAACCTTAAATTTATTCAAGATACAGGTATTTGTTAAGGTTCGTGCTTGGTAACTGTGATTTGTAGCTCTGTCGTGTTATGAGAAAACATTAAAACAAAATTCCATATTCGCTTACAATTTGCGTTTCGATATTCAAGGTACCTAATAAATGTGTCATGCTATATTTGAATTCAACATTTCTATATGAAAATACTTTTGACATAATGGATTTCATCACGCTCACGTGTGATTGGTCGAGAAAATTAAACATGTGAACGAAGATGCTTCTTTAAATATTTATCGCATTGATATTCAATTATTTTTATGTGAAATTACTCCACTAGTTTGTTATAATTTAAACTCAACTCAATAAAAAATTTAATACAATGAATAGCGACATTTCTAGCCGGGGCTGGTAGCTGTAAAGGTATCTAACTGGGTGACAAAACATCATAGATTTCTCATAAATGGCGCTACGGCTAAAAAGTCGTCGAAAAACCAAATACAAAGATACGAGGCAAGCGCATGGTATGCTAGAAGACGACGGTTCGAATCCGGCCGGATCGAAGGGATTTTTTCTGAGTGTTCGATTTTTTTAATAATAATTATAACGAAAATGCTTCTTATTGGTTAAGTTATTGCCGCGCTGAAGTGTGATTGGTGGAGAGTTAAATAGACATGTGAGCAGGATTGCTTCTTATTGCATCGAATGAAAAATTTCACCAAGTCGTGGGAATTCCAAGAAATTTAACTTAATCAATTCCTTTTGTTGAAAAAAATTAGAATAACAATAAGTTATGTCCAATGATCTGATACACATGAAAAAGGCAGATATATTACTAACATCCGCATCTTGAAGATACGAAAATCAGACAACTTTACCATCTTGCAATCAGTCTGCATCGAACAAAGCGACGCATTAGACATTTGCAAAATAGCGTCGTTTTAAAAAGAAATGCCGTCGCGTCTACTTAAAAAATGCACTTATTATCTTGTTAAAGTTAGCAAAAATATTTACATTTTGATAAATAACAGTTGCTAATTTTTAGATAAAGATAGTAAATTATTCCTGTGGCAAGTGCGATAAGGAAGCATGAACTCGGATCATAGATTATAAGTGCAGATACTATCACTGCAGGCAGCAAAATCGCACAATTTAATAGATGACTGACTGTATTGTAGTCGGCAACCTTATTTATACAGATTTGTACCGTACGTTTTTATATAATTATTGTGAACACAGAAAAGAAAAAAAACATAGGTTTCATTAGAAGGCCAATCAATGTTAAATAGCGAGAATAATTTATTAAATTTAATTTGAAAGTGGATTACTTTCGGCGGATTTTACGATCATGATGAAAGGATACGGACACGTTTAAGTTTATATAAGTTGCGTGACAGATTTCAAACGTCGATTACTATGTACCTAACACATCTTGTTTTTAAGATCATTGGTTATTGATCTTTGTGTAACTTACTGATGAAGTTGTATGAATTATTCGTTTGTTTTACTAGTGTAGCTCCTTTTACATCTATATACTTATTACGTGCTATGTTTAATAAACTATTTATGCACTACTTTTGGTTTATTTTTCTCATACTTACAAAGATGAGTAAAAGAAAGTTTTTTTCATTACTTACCTATCTGTAGTATTGTACGGTGAACCAGCATATTGGCTGACTGATGCTAATTCTACTCCTCCTCTGTATATCGACACTAGAGCTAAATCTAGTGTTTTACTCTGAAACAAAGGTTACATATTAAAATTATTTATAATGTAAATAAGTTTGTCATAACAAATAAAATAAAAAACAAATAATTCGGACATTCATCCATAAGGGTAAATATATAAAAAAAATCATTTTTTAATGTTAGACAACATCGCATACACTGTTCTGGTCCCAAAGTAAGTAATTAAAGCACTTATGTTATGGAAATCTGAAACAGCGACGGTACCACAAACACCCAGTCACGACCAAAACAGAAACGTTGGTTTTCTAAATTGCCCCGGCCGAAGATCGAACCCGGGACATCAGAGATGGTGACACCATAAAAGCCGGTATGCTAGCCACTCGACCATGGAAGTCGTAAAAATAGAGTAAGTATTACAAATAAATATTCTTTTTTGTATACATTAATATCCGCTCACGCGATACATGCAGCCGTAAACGCATACCACACCTAGAGGTGCCGGTGATGATTTTATACCGATTTATCGGATATCGAAGTTATAACAGGTAAAAGAACTGATCTTAATTGCTATTTCGGTAACTACTCTAGCAAACCATAAAGTTTTTAATGCCTGGGTCTGTCATTTAAAAAAATAAACAACTTCAAAAATATGTCACGACAATTGTGTGTGTTATTGTTTGGGCTGGTGATTTCGGTGTTTATTTATTGATAACAAACCGTAAGTAGCGGTTTTTTAAGTTTACCCTGAATATAAATGTTTATAAACTATACTTTAAGGAGTAATTTCATGGTAAACGTTAGAACCACTCAAACGGAATATTATCATATTTATCCAAGTACACCAAAAATTTCATTAGTTCTTTTTAAGTGCAGGATTTGCGGTGTATTACTACATTTTATTTGAGATGTTTTGGTTGGTAGTACAGAGGATATTTATTTAGCAATGCAGAATAATAATTTTTATTTATAAAAACTTGTATTTAAACTGAATGTTTTTCTAATTTGCGAAACCAAATAGCCGCCATTTTGCGGTAGGAGGAGCGCATCGCGTGAGGGGATATGCATTCGGGTCCAGTGTTCATGACAAAGCCCAGAATTAGGGCTCCGTCACTTGTCCAAGGTTACGCGATAAGTGCCTACCGCTGAGTACGCCGACGTCGGCGCAAGCGCTCATACAAGTCTTTAATTTATGAGCATTCGGCTCCGCACGACTGCATACGGCGGGCAACGTTATTTTCACTTCTCTAGGCGCGTGCTTAGGTTCCATTTTCCTCGTAGTGAGCGCCTGGTGTCATTAGTTAGATTTAGTAGGCTATTGTAGCGTAGGTGTTTTCGATTTTATATGAGAGTGATGTATCTGTTACGTAGTAACCATTATGTAATTGTCCCTGAACTATGAAAGCATCATTGCTTACTTACACTTAGGAGACTATTACAGCCTCATTTTGTGCATCAGGGAAGCCGCTCTTTTTCGCATACTAGCTTTAACATTTTTTAATTTTTATAACTGCCTCTGTGGCCGAACTGTTACCATGCCGGACTGTCACGCAGACGCAAACGGTGGATTGGATTGGAAGAAATATTTGTATGGCCTACATTTATTTCTCTCTTGAGTTTGGATGTAATTTATGATTGTCTATGTGTGTATCCATGGCACCCTACTGCGGGGCTATGAGAGAGTGGGCGCGCACGTAAAACCATCAACACGAGCGTTAACGAACATTACCAGGTTTGAGGTCTATTTATCTATTCTAACACAGTAGCTGACTATTTAAGCAACGTACGCACATCAAGCAACTTTGCCGCGGAAGTGTGAGACGCTAGAATAAAACTAAACTGATAATTCGTTACTATAGGAACAATTTGTACGAATAAACCAGTTGTGCGCCTGGAGCAACGCCTGTCCAATGCAGTTGCAGTGTCAGTCAGAGCTTTAAATCGCAAAGGTTTCAGGGTCACTGCCGTCCGTCACTTTGAGACGTAAACTGACTCTCAAAGTACCTGTAAAAGGCCGCCACAAGGTATCGCCCAGTTACCACGCTTTCATGTACATTACTGGCGAATCTGAATTATATTTACTAGGCAACAATATTTAAATTCCTCCGAATAATAATACAACAGTGAGGCTGCCGCCTGGCTGCCGCGTAGATCAAATTCAAACCAGGCTCGCTAAAACGTAAAAGCTAAATAAATAGAGCATATTTTGCCATGACAGTTGGATCTTTTTATTAGTTAGGCTGCACGGCGGCCGCCCGGGGTGAACGCGACGAAATTCGTGTCGAGTAAATGCGCCCTTACTTACCCTTCAAAACCGGAATACAAAAACTCTCACGTCATTACCGCTTTGCGGCATATAATATTAGCATAATTTTACTCAAACTGGTAATGATTCATATAACTTTTCACGGCAAGTAGTGATTTTCATTTAAGTATATGGTGTCCATACTGGTAACCCATAAAGCTCTCTTCGGATTCCAGAAAAATGTTCTTTCTTTTTCTTAATATCGACAACCTCTATAGTCACATGTAAGATTTCGCTTGATTGCGGCTTACTCTTTTCTAATATGGGTCTTATATCCTTAATGGCAAATACGAAACAAAAATGTATTTCACAAGGCAATCCTAACTAGTGATGTGGAATTGTCTGTGGTTAATATCGATAGTCGCAATTTATTTGTATGGTGTATTAAAGTATCACGCCACAAACCGCTATCACTGTGTCTTTCTAAATCCTAATATCTGAATACCTGTCAATATTTTATTTTTTAATGAATATCATTGTGAATGCCTATGATATAATATTGTTGTTGTCATATTTAAAACCGAATAACTAATAAAATATCGACAAACCATCAAACAAAGCAGATTATGTTGTATAAATGACTTTTTTTCGTAAATTGCATTTATAAAAACATTTTATTTTATCATAACCATAACAAAAAAGTAATTTCTGTTGTCACCCATTTGGACTCTGATAGACGTAAACTGACGGAAGCTAAGTTCGTGTTCTTCTGGTTAGCTGTTTATTTTACTCGCTGTGAACAGCTTGATCAGACTGTTCTAACAAAGTTTCTTTATCTCACCCCACCGTCTTCTCTTTTCCTAACCTCAATATTATAGTGGTAGTAAGTATCTACTAATACTATAACTGATTATATCTGAAGGCAGTACTAGATATGGAAGTAGTTCTTTTTCGTTCATAGTTATTTTTCTATTATAATAATAATTAAAATTAAATTAAATTAAAAATCATTTATTTCAGGCATGGCCCATAAATTGTTAGTAACATTAAAATCTTATTCTATTATTAGTAAACCTATATCTAAACACAAGAAACAAATCTGGTAGGTACATTAAAAGCGGATGTTCTGGGCAGCGGGTGTTAGGTGCACCCGTACCCAGTGCCGCAGCATGGAGCTGTCCTCCCTCACGGCCACGGTGTTCAGGATGCTGTTGGTGCCACCCCGCATCCGCCGCATCAGCGATGCGATTCTTTTGCGCACTATTGCGTGAAAGCCGTCCACTCGCGCCTCGGCAAACATCCCTGAGGCACTGCAGTAGCGTGACAGCCTCAACAGCAATCTGAATCCGTTGTTATATTGGACACGCAGAGCGTTGTAGGCTTTCTGTGTGTACTTTGTCCATAGGCTGCACGTGTAAAACGACTGGCAATAGGCCTTAAATAACGTCTGCTTTACCTCTTTCGAACTCCGTGCAAATCTACTAGCCAACATATTACATCTCACCGCCAACGCTCTGCGTTCCCTATCTATGTCGAGGTCGTCACTAAGGTCATCGGTGACCCAATGGCCAAGGTATTTAAATTTATTTACCACCGGTACAGCAACGCCCGACAGTGTAACAGTCGGCATCGAGTAAGTTTTTGCACCAGATTTAAAAATCATAACTTCACTTTTTGTGGCATTATACCTTAACCCATGGGCCTCCGCGTACCTTTCACATACATTTAAAAGTTTCCTGACCGCGCTGACTGAAGGGCACAACAACACCATGTCGTCTGCGTAGCTTATGTTGTTAATCAACTTACCGTCTATAGAGCATCCAACATTTGTGCCGCTGAGCTCTTCAATAAGGCCATTTATGTACAAATTAAAAATGGTAGGTGAAGTTATTCCTCCCTGCCTCACACCACATTCCAGCCCATAGGCCTCTGACACAACACCCGCCCATCGGACGTGGTTTATTTGACCTCTGTACCAAAATTTGAAAATGGAGACCAGTTCCTCAGGCAGTGTGGTTTCTGTTGACATTTTATGCCACAGTACATTATAAGACACAAGATCGAAGGCCCTTGACATGTCTAGAAAACAGGCATAGACAGGTGTCTTTTTGTCTGTGTAGTATCGGACAGTCTGCTTGAGGCACAAAATAGCAGCTTCAGTGGACAATCCAGGTCTAAACCCAAACTGCCCATCATGCAGGGTAACGTGTTCTCTCAGTTGCTTATCAAGCAGACTGTCCAACACCTTAGAAATAATAGTGGACAACGATATTGGTCTGTAGTTATTTTTATCCGAGGGGTCTCCATTCTTATTTTTTACTATTGGTATAACAATAGATTTTATCATGTCACCAGGGAGGTATGAGTGACCTACACAAAAGTTAAGCAGCATGCACACAACTCTGGGCAAGTGTACACCAGCGTGCCTAAGGTGCTCAACACTGAGTGCATCGTGGCCCGGTGACTTCCCCCGTGACATATTTTTAATCACTAAATCTATGTCTTTGGCATTAAAAAGAACATGACATTTGCTTGAGTACTCCTCCGTGTTGTGCACCTCATACACACACTCAGATGGTGACACCCTAAAATGCTCCTTAAATAAGTTGGCAATTTGAAAAGGCTCACTAACACCTTCTACATTCATAGCAATACCCGGCTTTGGATTTACCTTGTTAGTCATTTTCCAGAATTCGGAGAAGTTTTTATCTTTATGATGACTAGCTAACAAGTTCATCTTCAATTGCTGTGCATTATCCTGACACCATCTTAATTTGCATTTGAAAACTTGTTTACTTTCTTTCATTCTACTATATATTGCACCTATTTGTGGCTTTCCATATAAAAGCCACATTTGATAACAAAGCCTCGCGTCACTATGTAGTGTTTTTAAATATTTATTCCAACCTGGGACATGGTGCTTTTTCCCTACATATTTACTTTTAAAACTCTCTGTAGCTGCCCGTTTCAAAATACCAACTATTCGACAGTATAATTTGTTTATAATTTCCCTGTGCAAGTGATCGTTACACATTTTGCCGCTGCACTCTGTAAATTCCACAGGAAAATCTATCTCCCTAAGCAGATTGTTACAAATACTTTTATATTTATCAATTTGTTCTAAATTTCTCTCCCCCCAGATAACCTTATTAACATTTAGTTTATTAATTACATGTTTAGGTGTTATTAAATTAAGGTAACACGTAATAATAAGGGGAAAATGATCTGACCAGAACACATCGTGTAGTACATGGATATCTGTGATTGATAGCCAAGCAGCTTCAGTGACAATACAGTGATCCAGCCACCTTTGCGACCCGTGAACGTCACTTACGAAGGTATAGGTATCTGTGTTCAGGCCTAGTTTTTCTACGTCCGCACAACGCCACAACTGTTCATTACAAAAATCGAAAAGTTCCATACCAAAGAGTGTCCCAGGGTGAGCGTTGAAATCTCCCAGCATATAAACCGACTCGACGTCGCTATTTCGTACAATGACACTTATCTCACTCATACATTCTGTAAACTCACTCAAATTATCAATCGCGTCAGTTGGCATATAGACAGAGAACACCAGAAATGGCCGCTCGCCCATATTAACCTTGATAGCACATAGACGGGCACTTAAACACTGTATTACAGAGACCGTACTGAATACGCTCATTCGCCATAGTATCGCCACCCCGCCGTAAGGCCTGCCACGTAAAATCCCCGCAGTCGTATCCATAGATGATTTTCCGGTAAATGCGAAATCTGGATGTATACTACTCAGGAACTGTATATCTTCTTGTGAAAGCCAGGTCTCCTGTAAAGCTATTATATCAGCGGTCTGGCAAATTCTTTTTACACATTCAGATGAGCGTTTAATATTTTTGCAATTAAAACTGCAGAACTTGTAGGCTTTTACACTGTTATCCATTCGTTTTATTTGGTTTTCTTTCTCTAAAGTCTATGAATCGGCGGAATGTAACCCCCTCCGGCCACAGGCTGTTATCCAAAAACACATCCAGTTTATACTTGGGTATAATAATTTTGTAAGAATTGTAATCTTTGTCCTGTTTTCTGTTCAACTTTTCCAGGTCAACATCTACGCTAGTTCTCCTTAGTATATAGCTTTTAATGTCCGCTTCTGTTGTCTCCTTATGTACCTTATTTATGTAAATAGGTACTTTTATCGCCGCCGCTTTAAACTTAGTATCAGAGTCTATCACTGCATTACCTTTCTGCCCAATAAAACGGTTCCGCAGTCTTTTGTTTTGCACTAAAATCCACTCTTCCTTAGGGGGATCATTTTTCCATACGCCTGGATTACGAACAACTTGTGCCAGTAATCTTGGTTGTTTGTTTACATTAGACTCGATCTCAGGCGCCGCCAAATGCAACAGCGGTCGCAGTGTGGGTACGCCCGACAAATTCCCTCCACACACCTCACCCACCCGTTGCGGCTTAGACAATATAGAATCATTTGCTTCGCATGCCGTGAGAGAGAGATGGGGCGTTAGTGTGTGTGCACATTCAGTAATCGGCGGTGGATCAGTATCCGGAGTTGTAGGCAAATCTAGGCGGAGTCCCATCGGCCCGCTGTCACACAAGCTGTCACGCAGATAATCGTCACCTTGGTTAGCGCCGTTACTGCTTTTTCTGATTCTACCGCCTCTTTTCATATTTACATTACAAATACCTTCAAAATTGTTAACTATCGAGGCTTGCTTTAAATTACAAAGCTCATTCTTCACTAAATTCAGCTCCTTCGATGTAACATAGTCATCCTTTATATGTTTCATGTCACTCTGTAAAGTTAGTAGTTCTTTAAGTAATCTCGTGACATCTAAATGATCGAAGGTCACCGCAGGTAACTTATGTAGATCACGGGCAACAAAAATAGGTACTTTATCTGGATCAGTTTCTTTAAAGACAGCTATCACATCAAAGAGATCTCGCTGTGATTTTCCTTCCTTCTTTCTTCTGACGTTCCTCTTGGTCGTCGTTATTGACTCAAATAACAGGCACTTAGCATTTTCAATTTCCTCAGATGTGAAAGCTGATGAGCAGAGACGCACGATTCCTTCTTCATCCATTACGTCCACTTTATTCTGTATGAAAGACAATATCTCGTTGATAACAACATTACAGTTTGCACATTTCACCGTATTAGGCGCCATGACTAATCAAACACTGTTACGCACAACCGCACGCGCTGGCGCTGACGCCGAGACTGATGACTGAATAATAACGTGCCGGAAAACCGTACCAAATACCTGGTCTCAAACTAGGTAATTCCTTATACTCACCTAGACTAGAACCAATATAGAGAGTTTTTTCCCAATGAGGTCGTCAGATTATAGCAAAGTTGTAGGTTGTAGCAAAATATCAGCGGCGCTGTTGGACACTCAACCGTCATTTAGCTAAATCTATACGTTTTTATTTCACATTACTGTTGCTTGCTACAATAGGTACCATAAGTGTAATTGATTGATGTGTTCTTGATGTTACTATTATTAATATAAAAACAGTAGATATTATTGACAAAACTATGTATATAGTTATCGATAATTCTAACTGTCGATATAAATATCGACCAAATAAAGGCACAGGAAAATAACTTTTTCGTAATGTCCAGAGAAAGAAATGAGTTATAGACATCTGGTTATGCTTTTCCTTGTACACAATAATAATGTAACAATAATATACGACGTTGTGGGTAAAATATTAGGTCCTGTCAAAGTATTTTTGGCAATATCCTTTCTTGTACATTTAAGTTTGTGGAGATATTAATAATATTATCTACATAAAAAAATGACATTAAATATGCAGTTGCGTTTGCGAAGACTATAATTGCAACCTTAGCTCACTATTATTATTTATAAATTACTTAGACGTCTTCCGTGGTCGAGTGGCTTGCACACCGGTTTTCACAGTGTCCCCATCTCTCAAGTCTCGGGTTCAATCCCCGGCCGGGTCAACATAAAAAATCTTTTCTGTATTGTCTCGGGTTTGGATGTTTGTGGTATCATCGTTATTTCCGATTTCCGTAACACAATTGTTTTAGTTACTTACTTTGGGATTAGAGCAATGTTTGTGATATTGTCTTACACTGCCTCCGTGGCTGAACAGTTACCATGCCGGACTGCCACGTAGAGGTCCAAGGTTCGATTCCCGAGCCGGGAGAAATATTTGTATGACCTACATTTATTTCTCTCGTGAGTTTGGGTGTAATTTGTAGTTGTCTATATAAGTGTCCATGGCACCCGCGACACAGGGTTTCCCTAGTGCGGGGCTATGTCGAGTGTGTGCGTTATTATTATTATTTATTTATATATTTATTCTACAAATCGTATAAATAAAATGGGCCATTCGAAATGTAAAGTCAGGTAGGGTAATAGGAACACCGGTGGAAAAGGGACTTGAAGCTTTAACTCATACTTTAAAGAATTTAGCATTATAGTCTCTCAATCGATAAAACAGAGAAATTAGTTTAAACAATTTTAAAGAAATATCGCTACGATGAGCCAAATAAAACCAAAAGATGGAAAAAAGAAATTTGACAATTGCGACATCTTCAACACGAGGCATACATTACTTAGTTACTACGTAGATTATGATTTAGAAGCAGTAGAGTTCCTTGTGAAAGAGTTCGTCCAGGGAAGTACTGCCGGCTTAAATCCCAAAGATATTAGGGGCACTGCCACTGGGCAGGGTGACCCTGAGACATAAGTTGACAAATTCCATGTGCTCGTAATTTCACCAGCACCTTTACCCTTTAAATCCAGAACGTAATAACACTCGCAATACTTGCTTGGCGGCAGAAATAGGTAAGGTGACAGTACTATCCATGGGACCTGTAAAGGACCCGAAACATCGATTTGTTTGAAAAAAACAATTACACGCGATTTAAATCCTATATTTTCTATGATTAACAGATTCAGGCGTTACTTTGTATTGTATATTCCATGTTAATATATAATAATAAATGGAAGTAAATGAACAATTGAATTTTGCATCATCACCTGTTACGGGTATTTTCGGGTTTCAACAATAGCGACCCTGGGGGTAGCGGGGTATAAATGCACCAACCGTTCTGAACGAGCTCACTCCCGTGCCAGACGCTATACCAACTAAGCCACGGAATGAACTAATGAACTATTGTTTGTCGCCTCGCCTATCGCCCTTGTCTTCCGGTGGCGCAGTCAAGGCCATCAGCGGCCAACTGCAAAGTGTCTTTCAAAAAAAAAAAACCAGCTCACTCCCTCATTTCAGCACGTACAGTGGTAGATTCTCTCCCACAGCACGGCCTTCCAGCGGAAGTTTTCAGTAGCGCCGTGAGCCAAGGTCCGTGCCCTCAGGCCCGCTACTTGCTTTTAAGTTTACTTTGTAGTTTATTTTACGGGTTATGAGCCTGCAGCTCGCCCTTTTCTTCAGGTGGCGCAGTCAAGGGCAGCAGCGGCCAACTGCAAAGTGGTCCTTCAAAACAGTAATTATTGTCTCTTATATGTAATTAACTGCATGAAAAAATATTCAACACAAGCGCAGCTATTTTGCACGATTTAACCTTCACTGGGTTCGCGGAGTAAAAAATTAATTTACTTCCATTTATATTTTCAGCCAACGTAAAGATTAAAATAAAACAGTAAGTAAACGTTATTTGAATTTTAATCTATAGCATCAAATTGTAACGGTAAACTTCCCAAGAGCAAGAGGATGTGAGACTGTCCCGCAATAGAGATTGCGTAGAGACACCACTATCAAACGCACACTGGGTTTTAAACATTGTACTTAGAATCGTAAAAAAATATACTTTATAATAATTTAATGTTCTTGATGTTGTATTTGTTTTGCATTTAATTTTGGCAAGCCTTTTTTTGTGTCATGTACCTATTTAGGTCTCCAGGAAGAAATTTCTTTCAGAAATGAGCAGAATCCATTGTTTGTGTTTTACTTTTATTAATGTAACTTGTGTATTTTTCTTGCAATAAACGATTATATAAATATTGATGTTAGTAGAGGAAGCAAAAACTTACACCAAATAAGGAATAGGCATGATTGTATATAAGTACGTATTAGTGTATTACAATTCGTCCCAAAAGCATCAAAGTGGAAGAAAACAAAAAGTAAGTAACTCAAAACACGCATTTGGCAAAGAGAAGAGCACTTAATGAAATAAATTTGGCAGATCTGGTGCAAATGAAACACGATAACGAGGCACTCTGTCTTTCCAAACTTGGACTATTTAGGTCTATGAAATTAAGTCTCATATTTTGCTTGATTAAGAAAGATAAACCATGACGTATGAACGTTTGGACTGCCCTCCTTTTCATAACTAATGTAATCCACATTTTTAGCGAAAATTATTTAGATAGTGAGGTGTAGGGGACCGCCACTCGCGTCCCGCAATCCGCGCTCTGTAAATTGATATGACTAAAATAAGAATAGGCGGAGAAACTTTGACACAGATCCGACGTCGACAAGCGCCCGATGGCGACTGACGGGGCAGCGGCAGCACGTTCCAATTTGGGACAAATGTGAATTTAATAGCAAATAGGGCTTCAATTTAAAAATTGAAATTTAGCAGGTTCTCTTCTATCTTATGTGCAAAGTTAGATATTTAATTCTTAAATAATTCGTTTTAGACGTTTATTTTATCTTATTTTCAGGATTTTATATGATCAGTTAAAGTACGTCCTATGGTGTAAAACATTAACACATTATTTAGCAAATATCCTTAGGTGTATCGTATATTTTTTGTAAGACTTTATTTAATAGTAAATATCTAAATCGTTTGATATAGCGAAATAGCTTTTCCCGCTTCTCATCCGGTGACTCGCCTAGGTGGTATTGCTGCCTAAATAGAGATTATATTGTTTAACGAAAATACGATTTCTCGCGCGACCTCGCGAGTGCCCGCGCGGTCTCGAGCGAACTCGCGATGGCTATTAATATTAATCGCGAGATTGTGGGGTACGTACGATTTGAGATTTAAAAAACGTTGATTTCATCTCTGGTTCTTCTTCCTTTAACATTATATAATAATAATTCACGAGACGTGTTACTTCAGCCGCGAATTTATCGCTAGATGAACTGAACAGCATTGAATCTTCACTATTCACAGTCACAGTGCGAGTTCACGCGACCTCGTGATGGCTAGCGCAAGCTCGCAATGGCTCGCGGAGCTATTTTTGACAATTTTTGGTGGAAAGCCAGCGAGATTTCAATTCACGCCTCGGCGGTGGAAAAGCAAAAAAAACTTAAATGCCAATATAGTTATAGAACACATACGAAATACGAATTGAGAGAATTCCAAAAAGGTTTTTTACGCTATTTGCAGTTTAGGACAAGGTCTGTATTTTTGACTATTATAAGCGATGCCAAAAGTTTCATGTACTCCTGTTACATTAAATAAGGCGGATGGCTGATGTATTACGGATAGTGTGTGATGGAATTGCATAATTTGATTCCGCCTTCTCCTTTTCATCATCGGGGGACAATACGTGAGCTGGGATTCCACCCGCGTTTTGCTTCCACATTTATATGGCGAGCGACTAGAGAGTGGAATTCCCTACCTGCGGACGTATTCCCCGAACGCTATAACTTGGACCTTTTCAATGCGAGAGTGAATAGGCATTACTTAGGTGTGCATGCTACATCGTCGACCTCATCATCGCTTTCCATCAGGTGAGATGGAGGTCAAATGCGCACTTATTTAAAAAAAAAAGTCCTGTATTTAATTAAAAAAGCAAGTGGCTCGGTCGACTCTCCTGAGCTACTCAGCAACATTGGCTTACGTGTTACAGTGGCTTCATTTCGACATCCTAGCGTTCTACATGTTCCTTTGGCGAAAGAAAACTATAGACGAAATTCCTACTTCATTAGATCAAGTGAGTCCTATAAAAGAGTGGCGAGGCAGCACGATATCGACTTTTTTAATACTCGACCGGACCAACTTAAGCTATTACTCTGTAATCAGTTTTTTTATTCTTTTCTATAAAAGGTAATTCAAGTTAGAATTTCTCTTTTCGATTTTTTTTCTTCCCAGTGTTTGTGTATAGTTCTAACGTAAAATTTAATTGTTAATTTATCTGTGGAAACTTGTAATTGGCCACCAATATTTATTTTTGTAACTATTTTTATATCTAGCTGTTATTTTCCCTAAAAACGTAAATGAAATGCATAAATAAAATAAATTGCAAAAGCATTAGTCATAACAAGGAGGGCAGTATTATTCATTATAGTTTGTTACGTAGTAATATGCGTTAGTAAACCTGTATGAACATGAACGGGTGGAGCCTGTAGTTAAAACCTGTATACTAGTGCACTGTGGTCGTAATTATAGTTTATTTCTACCTCAATTGTATGAGCAATAACAAGCGCTTTTTGCTCTGAATATTACACTTTTGAGGTCATTAACTTTCGACCGGACGGAACCCGATTAATCGGTCCATTGAAACTTTTTTGCGTTCGTTATGCCATTATGACGAATGGAAATTCTAGTTCCCAATCATTCGATCAATGTGAAAAAATGTACAGTGTATAGAAAACGTTTTTATAAAACCACATTATTGTGGAAATACATTGAAAACTTACTGACTTCTTTGGTGGTTGCGGATGTTGTTGGGTTGTTGTTATTTTTTTTTATGCCGTGACCACGAGACCTGATTAACATTGGTTTGTTTGAAAAAACAGATTTAGATCCAAAAAATAGTTTATCTTTCCAAAAGACTGACTCTTTACAAGTGTACCTTAATTGAGTCAATTACCATCAAACACAACACTATTTGAGTAATGTTTAGGGTAGTTTTCTCTACTAGAATATTACAATGAAATATTTACCTTACAACTAAGTCGTAGCTTGTATTGCATCACGAACAAGCGTCTAACTTCTCATTTTTGGTTGCCTGACTACAGTTTTACTTTTCAAGTAACTAACTGCAATTACGATTTCATATTATACCGTCTATTTACGTATACATATTTTAATGGACACAAATATAATTATCAAATTTCATAATGGATGAATACGTCGTGCGCCTAATGGTAAGCGAATAAACACAATCACGAAGACCAGGGGGCCTACCACATCCTTTCAAAAAACAATCTTATTTCATTGTAAGCTTATAATAAGCTTATTATAATATTACTCATATTCGTACCATGACAAACCTATAAACCAAGTTATTGTATTATTGCTAGAGTGACTGAAAGAACGAATAATTTCCCTATATTGTCTATTCCTTACTAAAAATAGGAAGAAATAACACTACTAATATGAACTGTATAATGCCAGCTCTTCCTTTTTTTGATGTTCCGACTCATCCTATCGTACTATAATGTTACGGTAAAGTACTTATTATTATTTGCATTCAGAGAATTTTAACTGCCAAAATAAGAAAAGTATGTAATAATGAAACCTATTAAAATTACGTTGTTTTTAATTATTTTCCCGCATTTTCATGAAGAAAAATAAATAAAACAAGCCGAGTCTTGATTATCATGTTGTGAATTTGGAATTATAGTCTAGTGTCAACTGTTAGTGCCGTCAAGGAGCATATAGATGTAGCTGTCAAAATTTCACGAAATAAACTTTGCGTATTTTTATTTAACGAGAAATTATTTCCTATATACCATTAAATAAAAAAATAAACAAAATATTGCAGACACATGTAAATAAATAAGTTCATCTTAACGTTTAATGATTACAAACGAATATTTAGATATTATTGTCTATTCGAAAATAATATTGTTTCCGTTGCATACATGTAACTATTATAAGATTGCTAAATTTGACATGAGAACAACATTACTTTAATGTTAAAGTCGTGTCATAGTACGAACTGAGTGAATGGAATAGTCACAAAGCTGCCAACATTATATTAAGCTTACTTTAAGCGCGTATGGTACGGAAAGTAAATAATAAATAAATAATAAACCACGCACACACTCAACATAGCCCCGCACTAGGGAAACCCTGTGTCGCGGGTGCCATGGACACATAGACAACCACAAACTACATCCAAACTCACGAGATAAATAATTGTAGGCCATACAACTATTTCTCCCGGCCCCGGAATCGAACCTGGGACCTCTGCGTGGCAGTCCGGCATGGTAACCGTTAAGCCACGGAGGCAGTTAAAATGAAGTAAATGTAAGGTGAAAGTAATATTGTTTTAAGAGGTTGTGGTACACCCCCTGAGCAACACTGCTGCTTGAGATATAAATTTGACAAGTCCTGTGTGCCTGTAGCTTCACTAGGACCCTTAAACTTCAAAATAGCAGTACTGTGCTAAGCAGCTCACACTAACACTTGGCGGCAGAACAAGGTACAGCGGCAGTACTTCCGTGAACGACCTCTTTCACAAAGAACTCTGTTCTACCAAAAGATATATACAACATAAACATACGTATTTAATTTAACATTTGTCAATACGCTATCATTGTGGATAAATAATCGTTCTTGGCTTTAGCTTCTAATGAAAACCTAAATTCGACATCAATATCGTTTCGTATACCGTTAACGGAAAAAATCAACGGAAAACGTGCGTAATTTGTCTTTACCCTCGTGGGGTTTATGTAATGATCGTTTGATATTAACCCATTGCACTTTGCAGGGTTCGAAGATTCGTTTTTCTCTAAACTGTACCTCTTATGTACTCATTTACCGGGTCAATGTGTATTTATTAACGTAATAATTTTATAACAATTACATTAATTATTCATTTTTAGTTATTATTAATACAAAATTCGAACAAACATCTTGGTACGCTTTTATACTGAATCTAAGGCGGCCAGTTGATATTTAGCAGAATCATTCCATAGGTTGCTACCTAGTACTTCATACAAGACCTGACTCGTGCTTGGTACAAATGAAACTACTGTAAGTGCACCCGGGGCGGCTCACCCTAGGCACTAGCCTCTTGAGAACCGAATGAAGTCTGTGACAAAGGTTTGTGACAACCCTGTACACTGACTGATCTGGGGTCAGAGCCTGAACTTAGAAGGTACCTGGCATGCATAGGTATTAGTGCCCTTCTCGTACATCCTAAGGGTCGGTAGGGAAGGTCACTATAATCAAAAGTAATGTAGAAATATATGAGGCTGTCCTCTGAATTTATCCCTATCTACCGACTCGATGGGTAGGGATTTGCGTCCGGGCTAAGCCGACTCTGGGTATGGCCTCGCCAGTGTTTGTGGTAGCTGCAGAGATGTAGTAGCCGTTTGGACGACGGCCTAATACGAACGGTCGTGTGAGTTGCCCTATATGTTTGAAACTATGTCCGGACGCTGTCACAGGCACTGCGACTGACATCTTCGGTACTAGTTCGTATAACTAGTAAAGGATAACCGAAATATCCTTCAGTCGATCCAGTCGCATAGGAAGTATATGAACTGGATAGGAGCACGTAGACGCGTCGGGAAATAAGCGTATCTATAGCTCCGTTACCAGCGGGGAGAGTTGGTAGTTGAATTTAGATTCAACGGTTTAGCGGTGGCAACCGTTAGTTATGTAATGCACAACAGGAAGTGTACGTACCACTAGCTCCGGCACCTATCTGGAAAATAAGAAAGTGCTGTACGTGGATCCGGGACCGCTCGCCCGATACACTAGCTTTTTGATAAACCGGAAGAAGTCCGTGACAACGGTCTGTGACAACCCTGTACATGTGCTGCTCTGGGGTCAGGACTTGAACTTATAAGGTCGCTGTGCTTGCACAGGTTATTAGTGTCTTTCCTGTATAACCAAGACGTTATGGTAGGGAGGGTAAACAAAAAAAAAACATATGTAGAAATATACGAGACTGTCCTCTGTAAGTAATTGTATTAAAACTGTATTTATACTGACATTTTTTCACAGACTCGTAGCGCAGTTGGTTAGAGCAATGCTACGGTGCAGCATGATCATGGATTCAAGTCCCACCGAGTGTTTGATCTTTGTATTCATAATTATATTAAAACTGATTACATTTTAAGGCTGCATATAGACGTGGTGTAGTTATCGTTATTCCCAGCTATTTTCTCAATATTGTAGGCTGTAAGACAACATCAGTGACGCCATTAAACACTCCGCCGCCATTTTGCCGAGTTACACATGTTTTTATTTCACATTATCACCTTTATGGGATATGGGCCGCTTTTGTACGTTCACTTTAAATTGCTGTGAACGTTATAGAAATAGAAATCATTTATTCCGTAAAAATTACAGCACAGTACACACTACATAACTTACATTACATAATACATACTTTGCGACTACAAGACAAGTGGAAAACACAACACGCATTATGATACAAGTTAACAAATAATAAAAAACCTAAGCAAATAGATATTCAGTCAAACAATGATAAGCATATCAGGGAGTGCGCTATGCTGTTACGGTTGTCTCATTACGACGCTGATTTTTAGTGGACCCGGTAATAGCATACAATATGTGGCACTAAATACATTACCCACACTATTTCAATAATATTAATTTCATCATTCAGCCATACAACGCCCACTGCTGGACATAGGCCTTCCCCAACGATCTCCACAACGATCGGTCCTGCGCTGCCTGCATCCATCGGCTTGCCGCGACCTTTACCAGATCGTCGGTCCACCTGGTGGGGGGTCTACCCATTGAGCATCGTCCGGTGCGCGGTCGCCATTGAAGAACTTTTCCGCCCCAACGGCCATCGGTTCTCCTAGCTATGTGCCCCGGCCACTGCCACTTCAGCTGAGCAATTCTTCGAGCTATGTCGGTTACCTTAGTTCTCCTACGGATTTCCTCATTTCTGATTTTACACGTAGGGAAATACCGAGCATCGCTCTCTCCATTGCCCGCTGAGTGACTTGAGCCTTCTTATGAGGCTCATAGTGAGGGATCACGTGATCATTGGCAATACACACTGGTCAAAGACTTTCGTCTTGAGACACTGAGGTAATTTGGGCGCAGAGATTTTAATAATAATAGTATTAATGTAATATAAAATTTGTACACCTATCGTATGTCATAAAACAGTGAAGTAAAGTTTTAGTAGCAGTAGAGCTTCATGAGAAAGAGTTCGTCCAGGGTAGTACTGCCACCTTACCTATTTCTGCCGCCAAGCAGTAATGTGAGCATTACTGTATTCTGGTTTAGAAGGGTAAGGGTGCTGGTTAAATTGCAGGCACATGGGGCGTACGGGACTTAAGAACTATAACTTCTATGCGATTTAAAACTCAGAGTGGCACTGCAACTGTTATGGATAGGCGTGCCGTTAATTGGTATTATAAAAAATAAAAAACTAGGGTAATAATTCTCATTTAAATATTTGAAAGTTTGATTACAATTAAAGAAACAACTTATGATTAATTGACTACTAACGAAAATGCAAAAATATCCCCGACACATTAATAGCTTCATTGGAGTATTTTGAATTTGAAACAAATGTGCTTTGAGTAACTTTTTGAACACGTTATATCTTTATTTGTTTTTGTTGTACAATATAGTACATTGTATATTAGCGGGGGTAAATAAGAAGGCCGAGGACTTTATTGAGTCGAGCCTTGAAATTTTTTTACCGCCCATGCTACAAACAAGGGTTTTCAGCACCTTTTCGAGGAAATAAATACAATGATAACGACAAGAAAAGCTTCACAATACAACAATTGCGGATTATGCAAAAAAAAATATGCAGGTGTATAAAAAGATGGCCAGCAATTTCTTTTTTAAAATGCAAAAATGCATTCCGACATGATGTATTAGATATAAAATAATATTTAAAATAATTCATAATTCATAATAATTCAATAATTTATTGCAAAACCATAATGTACATAATAAGATGTTACAAATGTAGTGAGACCAGTATTATGGGCCCTGTCGGGCACGCAACATAGGAGCTAGGAGAGAGGAAGCGCAATTTTATAGTAGTATTTTATATATAGTAAGTATTCTAATCTTATTTATCATAGGTACTATATACTATATTATATTGTTATAAAATTTAATTTAAAAACAACCTTAATATTTATCATCATTTTGCGTGGCCAATGAATGTATTATCTATTAAATATTCGTTAATAGTGTAATAACATTTTTCGGATAGGAATAGTTTTAATTTTTTTATGAAAATGTTGTCATTGTTTTCATTTTTTATATTTTCAGGTAGTTTATTATAAATTTTAATAGAAGAACTGTAGGTACTAGAGGAGTTAATTTTTAATCGTGAAGTCGGCAATACTAATTTATTTTTAAGTCGTAAGGAGTACTTACATGGGATATCTTCTCGTTTTTTATATAATTGTTTATTTTTCCTGACAAATTTACTTATTTCCAAAATATATAAACTGGACAGGGTTAATATTTTATATTTAAGAAAATATGGTCTACAGCTATCACTCTGGTCAATATTGGCTATTATTCTAATTAACTTCTTTTGAAGGGTGAATAGAGAGGCTGCATCCGTGCTGTTACCCCACAGAATGATGCCGTAACTGAGCCAAGCGTGCGCGTAGGCATAGTAGGTTGTTATTGCCGTCTCTATGTTTGTTGTCTTTTTTACTTCGCGCAGTGCGTATGAAAATCCTGCTAACTTAGACTTTACCCTATGAATGTGCGATTTCCAATTTAAGTGGGTGTCTATATTTAAACCGAGCAATCTAAATTCCTTAACGGATTCTAAAATTGTACCATTGTAATCGAATTTTAAGTTTAATGAAGTTTTTTGGTGGGGATGGAAGGGCATTATTTTAGATTTAGAGAAATTAATTTTGAGATTATGATCATTTAACCAGTCTGTAGTTTTAGTCAGAAGGACATGAAGTTTGTCATATATATCAGTGTCGTTTTGACATGATGTAAGCAAAGATACATCGTCAGCAAACAATACACAGGTTTCGCCTATAGCCGTAGGAAGGTCATTGATGTATATCAAAAATAAAAGACATCCAACAACACTTCCTTGAGGAATCGATGCATTTACTTTTTTAAAATCGGAGCGCACGCAAGAAATATTTTTAGTATTGGTATCAAAGTATTCGATCTCAACAAATTGCTGCCTATCCTTTAAATATGAAGCAAACCAGGCGTGAGCAGAGCCTCGAATACCTATCCCGTATAGTTTACCTAATAGTATATTATGGAGGACCCTATCATATGCTTTCGTCATATCCAATAAGATACCTACACCGTATTTCTTTCTGTCTAATATTTTGACCACCTCGTTAACATATTTATATACTGCTAAAGTTGTGGAGCGATTTCTTCTAAAGCCGTTCTGACAGTCATCAAATATTTGGTATTTTTCACAAAATTTAGTAACGCGACTGCAAATGGCCTTTTCAAAAATCTTAGATGCAGTCGGCAAAAGGGCGATTGGACGATAGTTGTTTGGATCGGTCGGTTTGAATACTGTACTGTACCTGTACTTCCAGCTTATTTGAAATACTTTCAGATTTTTCATGATACTAAGATGCTTTTCGAGCATGAAAACTGACGAATGTTGAGGTATAACGGAAGTACGGTGCAATGTAAAACAGGCCATTGCCGCCCTAGGGCGGTAATATAGTGAAAATGCCCGTGGGCTTAATTGAGAACATTACGGTTGACTTTGCCTGCATGTCATGACACTGTTTTGTGTAATGGAGTGATGTGAGAAATGTCTTTTTCTCTTTCTTTTCAGTGATTACATGACAGGAAAGACTACAAAATTATAAAATGTTTACTGCATTCGCTTTTGTTTTTCATCTATATGATATACATCACGGTTTATGGTGCTTGCTGGTTCGCGTTATGTTCTGTGAAATTTAAATCTGTACATTCATGACTACGAACAACTGCCATAAACGCGAAAAATGTGGACATTGATATGTGATCTTTGCGGTATCTAACAAATACTTTTGTTTTTTAAACAATA
This sequence comes from Hyposmocoma kahamanoa, assembly GCF_003589595.1. Lineage (NCBI taxonomy): Eukaryota > Metazoa > Arthropoda > Insecta > Lepidoptera > Cosmopterigidae > Hyposmocoma > Hyposmocoma kahamanoa. The sequence continues at coordinate 4,641,924 of NW_020653850.1, forward strand.
AGTATAATACTGGACTCATAATATGACTACAGCGTTAATGGCCACGAGGTTTACACTATGCTTCGTGTGAAGAACTCGGGACGTCCGATTCTTATGAGTTCCGAATCCGAGAAATGACGATCCGAAATGCGCAGTAATACGACGGAACGATATTCGTATTTTCTTGGAATTTAATCAGACTTAGTGCACAAGCGACGTCCGAAGTGGATCAGAGTTTCGTTACACTGGTACTCATAGGGCATTCCCTAGTTTGAAACTAGGTAATTGATATGATATCCGCTCACGCGATGCGCTCCTCCGACCGCAAAATGGCGGCTATTTGGTTTCACAAATTAGAAAAGCATTCAGTTTAAATACAAGTTTTTATAAATAAAAATTATTATTTTGCATTGCTAAATAAATACCCTCCGTACTACCAACAAAAACATCTCAAATAAAATGCAGTAATACACCGCAAATCCTGCACATAAACAGCACTAATGAAATTTTTGGTGTACTTGGATAAATATGATAATATTCCGTTTGAATGGTTCTAACGTTTACCATGAAATTACTCCTTAAAGTATAGTTATAAACATTTATATTCAGGGTAACCTTAAAAAACGCTACTTACGGTATGTTTTCAATAAATAAACACCGAAATCACCAGCCCAAACAATACCACACACGATTGTCGTGACGTATTTTTGAAGTTGTTTATTTTTTTTAAATGAAAGACCCAGGCATTAAAAGCTTTATGGTTTGCTAGAGTAGTTACCGAAATAGCAATTAATATTAGTTCTTTTACCTGTTATAAATTCGATATCCGATAAATCGGTATAAAATCATCACCGGCACCTCTAGGTGTGGTATGCGTCTACGGCTGCATATATCGCGTGAGCGGATATTCTACTTTCTTACTGAACTTTCTATGAAAAAAACATTTTATTAAAATTGGCTGACTTCTGCTGTCCCAATTTTTTCTTCCTGTACAATGAAATTATCCCTACAAGCAACTGAGTATATAAGCATTAAAAATAATCTCAGTACAGAATACTAAAAAAACCGACCTCAAAAGTAGGTGGAATTACATATAATTACCAAGTTTTGTTGAAATAGGTTACCGGAAAGTGCGCAAACCCGGATTCATCCTCTAGTTCGCCACTATACGGAACTTGACACAGGAGATAATAAAAATCGGTTCTTAATACTCAAAGTATATTAAGAGAAAAACGCCTTGAATTGGAGAATAGCAAAATCAACCATTAAAATAATTGCTCCTTATAATAAAATATAGGCGCTATTTATGAAAATGAATCTTCATCCGTGAAAAGCCACCCTAAGAGGTTCCTTTAGATGTTAGCCACTTCTTCAAAATGAAATGGAGTTACCCCCTTTCCAATAAAAAAATAATCATGAAAATTGGTTCACAAATACCGAAGTTTCGCGTAACATATATACAAAAAAACATACAGTCGAATTGAGAACCTCCTCCTTTTTTTTGAAATCCGTTAAAAATTAATCAGTTTTATGCATTTTGTACGAAAAATATTTTGTTAAAATTGACCAACTTCTGTTGTCCTGATTTTTTCTTCCAATACAATGAAATGATTCTTACGTGAAACTGAGTCGGTCAGCACAAAAGAAAAAAAAATACTCACTTTTATGGACAACTCGCGCTTTTTTAATTAAAAAAAATAATATGCCAAAATTGTTTACACAAAAAAATACTCAATATTTCCTAAAACAGTTTCCCTGTATCGCCTATAGTTACAGATTTCACCTTACTCCCAGTCCCAGTTAAAAAAAATTCACTGTATATTACCCTATTTCAGAAGGAATTAATCCACAGAAATCTAAGTAAGCCTATTTATTTAGATTTCTGTGAACTAATCCTTATAATTTGAACTGCATTATAATAAACTAACTTTCTTTAAAAAATTCAACCAACTTCAAAAACTACAAAAAGTCACTACACTAAAAAGCGAAAAATAACAAAATCAAGTTAACTGCCTCCGTGGCAGAACGGTTACTATGCTAGCCTGCCACATAGAGGTCCCGGGTTCGATACCCGGGCCGGGAGAAATATTATATTTGCATGGCCTATATTTAATTCTCTCGTGAGTTTTGATGTAATTTGTGATTGTTTGTCTTTGTGTGTGTCCATGGCACCCGCGATACAGGATTACCCTAGTGCGGGGCTATGAGTATGTGCATTAATAAAAAAATCCAAACGACAACAATGCACGTTATACTTTTTATCTATGTTTGTCTTATTTCGTTTTGTATATAGTTTTATAATTACTTATTAATCAATCTATCTACATTTGTGGTTTATTTATAAAGTTACAACGTGACAATACTCTTCCAAACCTATTGTCTGTAATTTTAATAAAATATTGGTTATTGGTGAGTGCTAAATACTGATCGGTTTGAAGTTTAATCTTACCGCTAAATATTGATGCTTATATATTTACAATATCTAATTATTTATTTTTTGTTTCTCTCAGGATGTGTTAGCAAATATCCTATCTAAAAATTTTAAGTACTTTCTTTCCGTATCGCATAGCCGTGGAACACCCTACATGTGACACAACCACCCCCGCTATCCCGTTTATTGTTAAAAGCGTAGTGAGACCATACTCAAAAGAAATATTACCTACTCAGAAAAAATATATTATTGTGCGAATTTGACCTAATATTTTTTTAAATAATGGTCTGTCAATGATACCTAATGCCTAGAAAAATGTTTGATGGTCACCGTTATGTAAAGAAAAAAAAAATTGAATTTAATAAAATTCATAAATATACATGTATTGATTGAAGGTATGTATATTATTATAAACATAATATACCTATACTATGTGTATGTGTGTGTGTGTGTGTGTGTATTTAAATACTTATGTGAGTATCGTCGTAGCCTAGCCGTGGTAGTCTAATAGTTTCACGTACCGCCTCTCAGATAGAGATACGACGTTCTTTTTAACCGACTTCAAAAAAGTAGAGGTTCTCAATTCGATTGTATGTTTTTTTGTATGTATGTTACGCGATAACTCCGGTATTTGTGAACCGATTTTCATGATTCTTTTTTTGTTCGAAAGAGGTACCTCTATAGTAGTCCCGTTTAATTTTGATGAAAACCATTCACCTCAAAAGGTGGCTGTTCACGCATGAACATTCACTTTTATAAATAGCGCCTAAATTTTATTATAAGGAGCAATTATTTCAATGGTTGATTTGCTATTCTCCTATTCAAGGTTTTTCTCACTCAGTATACTTTGAGTAGTGAGAATCGATTTTTATTATCACCTGTGTCAAGTTCCGTATAGTGGCGAACTAGGGGATATTTCAAAAAAATTTAGCAAATAGACGTAATTTCATATACTTTTGAGGTCGGTTTTTTAGTACTCTGTAGTGAGATTATTAGACTTCAAAACTGAACTTCTCAATTCGGCTGTTTTTTTTTGTGTACATGTACGCGATAACTTCGGCATTTGTAAGCCGATTTTGGTGATTCTTGTTTTGTCGGAAAAAGAGTACCTCATTATTGGTCGCATTTTAATTTGAAGAAAACATTCTATCTCTAAGGGTAAACTAGGGGATGAATCTGGTTTCGCATATTTTCCTTTAACTGATTGAAGTAAAATTTGGCAATTAGGTGTAATTCCGATAAAAGTCGATAAGCTAAGTTTCGTAGTCGGTTTTTTTTAAATAAAAAGTTATTAAGTTAAGTAGTACATTGCCACCTTGACTGCATTTCAATTTCAGTAGCAGTAGAGGTCCTTGTGAAAGAGTTAGTCCAGGGAAGTGCTGCCACCTTATCTATTTCAGCCGCCAAACAGTGATGTCAGTATTACTGTGTTCCGGTTTTGAAGGGTACTTGTCAACTTATGTCTCGAGGTGACGGGCGCAGTGGTAGTACGACTCAGATCTTTGCGATTTAAAGAGTTGAGCGGCACTGCAACTGTTGTGGACAGACGTGTCGCTTATCACCAGGTCCACGACTTGTTCGTCCCGTCACTTGATATTATACAAACAATCACAGATTTAAGTACAGGAGTAGATAAATAATATAATTGTCTTCTGACATTGCCTCGTTTATTTGAAGATAAAGTACAATATCGCGATAAGAAGCAAAACTAAACATAGAAACCATATAACATCCTCTTCAATGTGCCCATATAATTTTGTTAATTGGATTTATATCTTAAGAAGGTCAAAGTGCTTCAATGAAAGCGTTAGAGCATCAAGTAGTTCGAGAACCTTCCGAAAAGCAATCGTGGCCCAACTTACTTTACACTTCCCGATTTCAATCGCTTAAACTTAAGATCTGTTGTTCAGATAAGTTTGTAAATACCCTTAAAATTGAAGTATCTATTTACGCTTCAACCAGGTGCTTTAAGCGTTAAGCAAAAATAAATAAAAAACACTTTACGGACAAAGCGCTTTTGTACATACAAAATACGAAATTATTATTGTAAAAACTCATACAGAGAGATAATATTCGTGTGGCGTAAAAAAAATCCTATTGCGGTGGCAGGGGGCGCCGTTGTGGTGAATCTGTGGGATCCCACGGCGCCGACAACACCTGGCCAAGAGGGTAAGCCGGGGGGGGGGGGGGTTGGGTGAGTATGCCCTCCACGTGGAGGGTTAGTCCCACATAATCAAAATCCAGCACAGGGATGCTCGATGGTATGCATAAAGCATATCCCCACGTCAACAAAAAAAAACATTTTCGTATGATAACGGACACTAATTTTCGTTACTGTGGATCTTATTATATGTTACTATTCACTTGTCATACAGGCTGTTTGTTAATGAAGTCAGTTTAGACCGGGAAAGTGACCGCGTAAGTTGCCTACGGTCGCTTCTAAAGTGTCCACAAAGGATTATATAAAGGCTGAATTACATCGTCAAGAAAGTTAATTTTGAAAAATTTTGACAGTGAGTTAAAATCCAATCGACCCGGACGTTTTTAACCGGGTTTTTACCCAAAGTGCCGGGTTTTAACACATTCCTGTCCAATACCGTGGGCGGAAACGGCGAATACCGTCGTATAATTTCTATACATACAAATTTCAATGTAAAAAATCTTTTTTAGACGAATTCGACACAATACTTACTTTGGAATCCCGTGAATTCGCACTGCTAAGGACTTTGTATCGATTTAGTTCAATGCGATTTTCAAGCGAATCGATTCAACAGAAAGGCAAATCGATAGGTCTAGATCAGAAAGAAAAAAAAAATTGTAATAATACATTGAATTTAACAAAACTCGGTTTACAATAAATATTTATAGTTGTAAACAGTTTTTGCCCTCAATCTCGGACATTAGGTAATGGGGTTTAATCCGATTTAAACCCTTTGATTTAATTTAACAAAGCGCCGGATTAAAATCCGGACGCTTGCCATACTCTGCGCGAGAATTCTCCGGAAGACGCGTGATCTGTTTTATAGCTCGTATCTAGTTTGTAGTTGATTTGCTAGTTACAAAAATAAAATAAGAACATAGATTGGAAGTAATTGAGATGACATTATTAACTCATCAGTAGTGTTTACTGGTATGCATGAAAACTTATTTAAACTTATACACGCAACCACAGGTCACAACTGTCTAACTTGAAAACCAGCCTGAAATTGAGAATGTAATGTCAATTCCACTCACTGAACAACAGAGATACATTTTTTACAGAGAGACCAAGCGAATACAAACAGACGATCGTAAAATTCTGAACGGAACTGTGATTTTACAGATTTTCTCGCACGGCTGATGACACGGACAGCCACACATAACAATAACAACTGAATAAATGCATTTATCTATGCACTGCTAAGAACACGCCTGCATTACCACGAACGCGTTTGCATTACGACAGATGAAACTTTTCCATTGGTGCGCGCGTGCGGGCGCCGCCTTTACCTTTCCTGATTTCCAATATGTATTTGTTGACGGAAATTATGCTCAGCAAATTGGATTTCGAGCCGATTATATAAAAAATTTACATGTTATTGAATTGGAAAAAAATATGAAGGCACTCGAAGATATTGGTTGAAATTGGAGCAGAAATAAACAAAAAAGGATAATTGTTTTATTTATAATCTTTATTATTAATCTTCTTTAAATAAGAGCGGTTACACATGGCGACTTTTAGAGCGAAACAAACGCGATGCTGTAGCGATAGTATCGTTAATCGTCTACCTTTACACACACTCGCGATTTTAAACAGCGATGCAAACGCGATGGAAGTGCGCCACTGCATCGATGCAGTCGCGGTTTGTATCGAAGCAATTGCAAGTGTAGCGATATAACCACTGTAAGTCCTTCTACAGGCGGTAGTTTATTTTAGTCGAGTGGATATAATATGAACAATTACTAAAGAAGAGCTGATTTTTGTTCACAATCACAGGCATCACGCATATTTAATACATTCTTCGTATTAATTAGATGGAATTACACTTGTTAATATAATATAATAGGTATGTGAAACCATTTTAAGGGTTGCGATAGCTCAGTAAGAAGCCATTGTTGTCGCGGTTCAATTATATGTGGTTTTGATTTATAATGACAGTAATTTTTATGTTAAGTACATATTTCGTGAATGTTTAGTAATAGCGAATGTGGATGGAAAAGTGGGGAGAATTTCGAGCGATATACGGACGTATATTTTGTAAGGGATGACTTTATACTCTAACTACTAATTAAAGTCTATAACAATATCATCTCATAGTAGCATTTTTGCAGTTTTTTCTGCTGTAAGCAGATTTTAAAGAAAATAAAATAAATAAAATCGGATTTATTTGAAATGCAAAATACATAAATTTCAAACTTTAAACGTAGAAGAAAAATAAAAATAAATTCAAACCAAAATAGAAAGCAAGTCAAAAGGGTTCATGAGTGAGCATCTGTCGACTATGCTAATTACACAGCCCTCGCTGTTATTCTGCCATGGTATTATAAATTGGAACTCCAGAATTCAAATATATGCTTACGAAAAAAAAATCTAAATTCAGAAAAAGAAAATTAGGCACTAAATAAATAAAATTTGACACAAACAACAATTAGACAAAGACAATTACAAATTTGAGTAATAAATAAGTAATATAAATTGCATAATTTGTATTGTATTTCTGATTTCGCATCTTAAAACCCATCCTTCAATGTACTTTACTGTTTCAGTAGCAATAGAGCTGATTGTGAAAGAGCTCGTCCAGGGAAATACTGCCACCTTACCTTTTTCTGCCGCCAAGCAGTAATGTGAGCATTACAGCGTTCCGGTTTGGAAGGGTAAGGTTGCTGGTAAAATTACAAGCACATGGGATTTCTAAACTAACGTCTCAGGGTGACGGGCGCAGCGGCAATGACTCTAAGATCTTTGCGATTTAAAGCTCTGAGTGGCACTGCAACTGTTATGGATTGACGTGTCGCTTAGCACCAGAAGCGCGATATGTTCGTCCCGTCACTCGGTATTATAAAAAAAAGTACTAAGTAGTTATAATACATTGTCTCACGCGTCGCGCACAAGTGGCAAAGGTTTTTATGGTATCAAACATCGAGTATATAACCAGAAATAGAGACGACACAAGGGCCATCCATCGCTGGCATCTCATCAGGCAAATGTACCTTTAGTAACTCTCGTTAGCGTTGAAATCACAAATTAGAAACCTGATATTGTACAGCGCCAACAATTGACCCGTGTGTACGTCTCCGTATATTCCAAAAATATTCTGTATTTATTGTAATAAAGATAATTCTCTAACAATGGGGGCTGTTACATTCGGTGGTGTGGGAAAAACAGCAAAACATCTAATTACAAAACAAAGGGAATCACAATTTCGTCGGTAATTAAATATTAAATATGTAAATTTGCAATTTCCGTCCCTAAGTTAAGCTGGTTGATTTGAAGTGAAACAAATGACGACACCCTTCAATGATTTGGTAGAATAGTTTTCAAACAAATTAAAAGACATTTCGTTTTTTTTTTAATTTATTAAGGCTTTGGCAAAGCCATCAGCTTAAACAAGTTTAATTATGTTTCTGTAAATATGGCCGCCACAAAGAGGATAGGTAATTTGAGGCGGCGTGCTTGGATTGACTCGGGATTCCTTAAAACGGGCCGATACGGATATTCTAGTTCGAGATTCGTATAATTTCGCGTTTTAATCTTCGATTAAGGCACAATAGCACTATTCTATTCCACTTTAAACTAGATTTCACAAAATAATTGAAAGTCAAAATAAAAACGACACTTTTCCCTCCAAAAGGTCCAGAGCGAATCCCACATTTCGTTTCTATTTCTGGTTACACAGGCTGTTGATTTGCATTCTCGCCATATTTAAGAAATTAATAATAGAAATAATGCTAAATCATCTAAAAATACTTAAAAAATATTCTGTTCAATATTCTAGCTAATTGTATCTAGTAAAGTTTTGTAAAATTGTCCCACAAGTGTACTCACCGCAGAGGACAGTGACCCCGCCACTCGCTTCACCGAGCGATACGTAATCTTCCTCGATCGCTTATTTACCTATTTTTTAAATCATGGTTATGTACTATTATTGTTATAATTTACTAATTATTTACATGAGTTAGAAAAGTTGACTGAAAAAAGATTTTTTGTAACTTAGATTTGGTACTTACCAACTTTAGGTTACATGAAAGTAGTGCTAGAAGTACCTAGCTACACAGCTGGTGGCAGGCTCCGTACTGGAGCCAGCCACAGATATGCAGAGTTTCGTTTCAACTTAGCACATTCTTCACAACAGAAAAAGCAGAAAGAAACCAGAGAAAATGATTATTAGAAACTAAACGTTTCACATCATGCCGTAAGAACGCATTTTATGGTAATGCACATGGTAGTGGTTTTTTTTGCGCTAACTCTTATTTACATCACACACAAAACACGTTGCATTTCGTGAGAAACTAGAACGTATGCGCGATGAACGCAGACGCAATACGCAAGGTGGACTGATGATCTACCAATCACGCGTTCGATACGATACTCCCCCCGTCTCTACTCGTACCCTGCCACCAAATAGATCGACACTGCATACAAATTAAATAAAAAATAAGAATTTAGGAAATTTATTTTTTTATTTACTTTTTAGTGATTTGAGTTCAGTTTCAGATCCGACCAGATCAGACCTCTGTAAATATGTTGTGAATGCAAATCAACACACTGTATACTCGATAAGTGGCAATGTCAACATTTGGTCATTTAATCACATGCCTTACTAAAACTGCCACGTAAATTATTATTAAACAACTTAATTTTTATGTCGTTTAATTAGCAATTTAGTCTTCAAATTAAATATATATACAATGATACTAGACTATGTGATCGATGTGACATCGACTCGCTATTGAAGAGCAGAATACGAAAAAATTGCAATGGCTGTTGAATATTAACTCGATGGCTAGCCAATGATCAGCCACCATTCTTAACTTTCAGCATAATACCACAAAATTCTGCATTGACACTATCGATAAACAACTGAGATAATTTAAAATTAGTATACTTGGGGCCCTGGTGTGAAGCGACACGCCTACCCGTATAAGTAGCAGCGCAGTAAAGATCTAAGAAGTGTGCCATGTGCCTGTAGCTTCATCAAAATTTGTTAGTACGTAGTTAGTAGGTACCTATACATAAATTGGAACATCTCATTCCACTACATGTCCGGAGTTGGACGTTAATTTCTACGGTCGTATAGACTACTGTAGTTCTAATCGAATAAATACTTATCATATCAGTCTTCTTATTGTTGAAATACCGTCACTATCCAGAACACCCAGATCGGACGCAATAAAAAACGAACCTTGAACCTCCTCATCAAGTACTTAGAGTGCCAAACTGCTGAACCACCGAAGTCGATATCAAAGATTCATCGACAGATATCGGAATTAGTGGAAACGAAGCTGCAGACCCCTGAACACCACCGTAAAGGTGCCTGCTTATTGACATTCTACAGGATATATCACGGAGAGTGCGAAGGAATTACAGGATTCAATTCCGCCATCCCCTTTCCATCACCGGGCTAGATGTAGACTTGGGTTCCACCCCCTTGTCGTGGATATTTCAAAGATTTTTTTATAACATCAAGTAACGGGACGAACAAGTCGTGGGCTTCAAGGAAAGCTACATGGATAGGCATCCATAATAGTATCTGTGCTACTCAGAGCTATAAATCGAAAAGATCTGAGGGTCACTACCACTGCGCTCGACACCCTGAAACATAAGTTGACCAACCCCTTGTGCCTGTAATTTCACCAGCAGCCTTACCCTTCAAAACCGCAACACATTAATGCTGACATCACAGCTTGGCGGCAGAAATAGCGGTAGTAAGAGGTAAGGTAGGTAAGGTGGCAGTACTTCCCTGGACGAACTCTTTCACAAGGAGCTCTACTGCTGCTGAAGATTCGCAAGAAGCGTTACTCTTCCACATTTATACGGGCAACGACTATGGAGTGGAATTCCCTGCCTTTTCAAGACGAGAGTGAATAAGCATTATTTAGGTGTGCAAGCTCCATAGTCTACCACGTCGTCACTTCCCACCAGGTGAGATAGAAGTCAAATGCGCATATCACATATAGAGCATAATACAAAACCTTATTAAAAAGAAAAGAAAAAGATACCACTATCACCAAGTCGACCTTTATTTAACTCTTTACTGCCTTATTTCAAGCAACGTAGGGTTTATATTTGGCTAAATTTCAAAGATTTTTGATCAACCAAAGTTTATCCATTATCAACTTTAAAAGATAACTTCATTAATTCAGACCTGAACAAAAGAATAGAAATAACATTAAAGTCGAACTTCAACAAAAGCAGCCATAACTAATAGTACACAAAGTAAAAAACTTACACAATAAGAATTGTAAACTTTGGATGTTCTGTAAACTTACTTGATAATATTTCTGAGTTACAGCACTTTTCAAACTTTAGTTTAATCCACCACCGATAAAATTAGACTCTGAAATGATGTTACAATTATGATCTACCAGAAATAGCATAACGTTAACCCTTTATAGTATCCTAAGCTGTCCCTTAACTTTTGCAGAATACACAATATATCTATAATTATACCTTTTATATCGACCTCAAAAGTTAGTTATTTGCCAAGTTTTATTGAAATCGGTTACCGAAAAATGCGCGAAACCGGATTCTTTTCCAAGTTATTTAATTAATATAATATACACCTAAGGTGAAAAAGACAATAAAAGCTTAACTACTAGAAAGTAAAACTAGGATTTTAAAATTATATGAGTAAAATTGGGTTCCCGCGGCAAGGTGCCTAAGATGCTGGCAGCGTTCCCTCTTTGTATTGCTATGCTAATGCGTTGGGCAAGGTAGCTGCCCTTGGGTTTCCCAGACAGTTTATTAATTTTTTTGATAAAATTTTGTACAGATAAAGGGCACTGGGACCCCACGGGCCAAGGGTTTCGACTCCAAAGGCTGTAAATAGGTAGTCGGAGCCGAGATCCTGGTACTTGTTACTTTTTATTCTTTCCGTTAGCTCAGCTGCGGAGCCAGCTCTCTTGCTGGTGTGCTGGAGATGGGATGGGGCAAGTGTGTCGGCACATGTGGCGTCCTATACCAGGCCCGGCCCATACTCCAAGGGATGAGAGTCATTCCGTCCTGGCGTTTGCCATCTGTTCGCGACATGCCGCTTGGTTTGAGAATAGCGGGCACGTTAACAGTGGCTAAGGCCCGGCGGATGATGTCGTTCAGGGCTGCATGTCGGGAGTTACGGCAGGCGCTTAGCTATCAGGAAAGACCGTGGTGACCCAGAGCACTTATGTGTTTGCCGCAAGGACACCGATGAGGGGAGCAAACTGGGACACCAAGGCGAAGGCGCTTCAACCGAATGACCACAGTTTGACTAGTCGCACCCTGCGGTTCCCGCAATCTTAACCAAATTGTCGATCCACAAGTCGACAGTCTGATAAGAGATTTACCAAAGACAATTTATGAAATAATGAAACATTCATTAATGTTCATTATAAATAATAATAAAGCGAAACAGCAAACTTTAGAGGTGACAATGCGTAATGGAATTTCATTTCTACGAAATCAAATGAGTATTTCTTCTTGTTAATTTCTTTGATCTTTCTTTTCACTTTTTGTTTTTAAGAAACCCTATTTGAGGCCTTATCATATGGAATATAAAGTATTGGTTACATTGCTCGTTTTAATGTAGAGCAACGTCGCGTTGCCTTGCTGCGGCAATTTGAGGCAACCTTAAGCTAATGTACAACAGGCCAAGTCGCAAATCCAGGCGGTTACCTGGTTAGAGAGCAAGCAAAGAAGTCGACAGCTAATATCTAGAAGTCGTTCAAATAAATAAACTACATTTTTTTCCAGCCGTCACTATCTACTATTGGATATCATTCTTTATGTGGAGGCTTAGTTTCAGGCAAAATGGCACCAAAGTATTGTGAAATATTTATACTGCCAACAATGTTTTTGGTTGTGTTGGTACGTACTAATGTATGTACTAAAGCCAATTTAATAGGTGTGCATGGTAGAAACAGAAAATCCGTCACAACCTGGTTTCAATCAAGTGATCTCAAGAGCAACTATCAATTATGATGTGGGGTGGCCCGTGTGGAATCCATGAATCGACTTCGAACTTAGGTAGGTCGCTCCAGAGACAAGATGTGTAAATGGTGGTTCAGGGTTGTTAGTCTAACCCAACGTGACTGCGGTGCCCCAACACAGTCCATGCAGCACTTGCTATTGTGCCCCTTAATACTTGCACGAGGGAAGATCTCTACGCAGCCACGGATACCACAGTCAAGGTGACAATCACATACATATATTTAAATAGATACCGCAAGTACCGCGATCTGTACGAAAACCAAGCGAACCATATTTTTTGTACATCCGATGACGTCGCAAGCGCTATTTAGCGATAGGAACCCTCCTTCAGCACTAAAGCGATTAATTCAATCGAAGACACAGACGCAACACGCATTAAAATAATGATTTTTCAAGTATTTGTTGAATATAAGAAGTCGAAATTGAAATATTAATGTAGTAAAATAAACGTGTTTTGCAAAAAAGTTGCTCCGGAAAACAAAGTAAAACAACAACAAACTTTATATAATATTTTCATAACATTTTCTAAGGTTTGAAGAATTATCATCCCTTTCATTTCCTAAATCTATCAGAATCGGTAACTGTGCTGCATTAAGTGAACATCACTAATCCTAAAATTTGAATAATAACATGACGAAGCGGCTGTACCACGAAACTGAATGCAATAAACGAAAGTACCGCTTGTTCAATATTCATGGCCTACAAAAGAAGGACCACAAGTGTACAGCACTAAATAAAAGCCACAATGTATTATGAATCACGCGGTATACGCTCGTTTGCACATTTGCTTTCTCGAAACGAAAATAACTAATTTTAAAACAAATTATGCATATTCTGATTACAAAATTACATAACTGTGGAAGGAAATGTCCCAGTTTTTTATCGTCTCATAGCTGTGGTGTTTTTACAGTTTCTAATGGCACAATTAGGCATTTTCGCGTTTTCGATTGATGTCAAACTACGATAACGGCCCGGCGCAATCTGACGCGTAGCAGCGGCAACTAAGCGTTTATAGCTTACATTGGACACGCGAAGTAGGTGCACTTGTGGCGTCTATTTATATGTTATGTCTATGGTAGTAACATGGTAGCAGTAGAGCTCCTTGTGAAAGAGTTCGTCCAGGAAAGTACTGCCACCTTACCTATTTCTGCCGCCAAGCTGTAATGAGAACATTACTGCGATCCAGTTTCTAAGGGCAAGGGCGCTGGTGAAATTACAGGCATGTGGGACTTGTCATCTTATGTCTCAGGGTGTCGGGCGCAGTGGCAGTGCCCCTCAGACATCTGTGATTTAAAGCTATGAGTGGCACTGCGACTGTTATGGACAGGCGTGTCGCTTACCACCAGGCACACGACTTTTTCGTCCCGTCACTTAGTATTATATAAAAAAATACTATTCAAGTCAATATAATCCTAAAATAAAAAAGCATGGACACAATAAGAAGAAGAAGACGCAATAAGTACTACTAATAGGCATTCACAAATGTTCAAAACTTTGAAATTGAAGTCATTAGTACATGCCACCATTTTCCCACCGGAATATCACCTTTCTCGAGGGTATTACGGAGTTACTTGTCACAAATAGGTTAACAAACAATTGTGTAAAACTTTTTACTCCTTTTGTTTCGGAGAGGTTTAGAAATAAATAACGCAGGGAATAAAGACCCCAAACTTCAAACTACAAGAGTAATGGTCAGAACTTACCTGATAATGTGTTTGAACTACAACTGCCCTAAAAACTATGGAAGCGTCTTGTACCCTTGTCTCAAGAGGTTTCTCCGCGAACTTTGGACACTGACTGTCGCAAACTATTGTCCAGCAGAGTAACAGAACAATCACCGCCAGCTCTCTACTGGGAGAGACACCCTTCCACACAGGTAAAGCCATTGTCACTATATATAACACTTTTTAATTGGAGTCAAGTTATGTGTTCGCTGGATACGTCCATCGCACACTTTTTTGTCGTCTCTTCTTCAAGCGCTTGCGGCTTTGCATTTTTTACCTGGAACAAGAAATTTTTCGATTAAAATCTACTAACCAATGACAAGAAAATCTCAATCAGAATATTAATATAAAGTTACATTGGACTTGAAGTAAATAAGTGTAATAGTATATAAATTATTTTTAGAATGAGTGTAATCATTCTAAAATTTATGATTACACTCTTTTTTTTTAATGTTACGCGATAACTCCGGTATCTGTGAACCGATTTTCATGATTCTTTTTTGTTAAAAAGAGGGTACCTCCATAGTGGTCCCACATAACTTTGAAAAAAATCATCCACCCCTAAGGGTGGCTGTTCACGCATGAAGATTCATTTTTATAGATAGTCCCTGAATTTTACTGTAAGGAGAAATTATTTTAATGATTGATTTTGCTATTCTCCAATTCAAGGCGTCTTTCTCTCTCAATATACTTTGAGTAATGAGAACCGATTTTTATTATCTCCTGTATCAAGTCCCGTATAGTGGCGAACTTTCTGGTAACCGATTTTAATAAAACTTGGTAATTATATGTAATTCCACGTACTTTTGAGGTCGGTTTTTTTTGTACACTTAAAAAAGTGATTGAAATAAACGAAATGTTATTTACATGTTGACTACGGTATAACATACTGCACATTTTGATGTTAAAAATATTCATAGATTTTGTTGATGTAAAAAAAGGATTCCATTATAACTGTATTGATTTGATTAAAAGCGATTGTCTCTTAATTAAGAGGATACGGGTATTTCTGTTAGAGCAGCAGGTTAATACAGCAGCATTATTAAGCACCTTATTTAACGAAGCTTTGATTAAAATGTCCTGAATGATAGAATTCGTAATTAACACTACGCCAACTAAATTTTTGGTCATTTTCTATTTTTGATGTAAACAGCCTTATTTATTTACAAATATTATGCTCTCCCGATTTTGTGAAAAAAATAAAAATAAAGAAACATTATTAGTAAACAAATAAGGCTATTTTCATTAAAATTTCGTTATTAAGGTCCATGTGTGTTTTGAGAATTTATATACGTTATTTCGTTTACGGAAATATAAAATGAAACAACAGTCGATCTGACATCCACAGCAAAGAAGAACGAACGAAAGGTACTATGTCCTAAGAACAAGTAGTGTTACACATAGATCTTTGTTCTACGGATGAGTCGATAGATTCTCGTTAATCTTATAATAATATCAATGTCATATGCCTACTAATGACGATATAATCACACTGTTAATACAATAGTGTATTAACTCAAAAAGAATACTTTCTCAGAATAGAAGAAATCGAATTAACTCGCTTCCCGTGAAAGATCTGTGTAAATTTAAGTATAGGTTAATTCCTACTTGTGAAATATACATATTTCAGAATAAAAGAGGAAAATAATTTCATATTTTTGAATAAGGACTATTTTGGCCAGAACTAGCTCACAAGAGCGTGTCTCATTTTTAGTTAAGTATATATCCTTTAGTTGTTTTTTACAATATTTTAACGACGGTTTTATTGACGAGAAGATAATCAAATTTTACATTCAACAATGGTATAATTTTGAATTTCACATATTTTGAGTTATAACACTATTTGTAATAGCAGTGAGATATACGTCACAATTATTTGAAATATTATAGGATTGAGTTATAAAATGAAATAGACTAACATACTTATGATACGTGTTACTATGGTACGATATAATATAATATATTAAAATGTAACCTGACACGAGTATCATGTACAGTTATACACTTACTCACATCTCCGAAGGTCAAAAGCACGACAAGCTTGACACTTAAGATTTAAATCCAACTCTATGCCGCTTGCGATAAGAACGGTCCAAAGTGCATAGAGTCAAGCTTGACGTGCTGTTGACTGTACTATCGGGAGCACTCAGACTTGAACGGAAAGTTCGTTTTCTATATTAGTCATACCGGAAATCAAACTCAAATCCTTCTCATCTAACGCCAAAGGTAACCTGGGCCACCGACGCGACCTTGAAATTTCTTTAGAGTTAAATTCCTTACTTGATTATCTTAGTTGATTATACTTGTAAAGTGTCGACAAATTATAGATATTTATTTATTTAAACTTTTTGCACAATAAATGCAAATGGCGGACTTAATGTCATAAGGCATTCCCTACCAGTCAACCATTGGGCCGAACAGAATAAAATAATAGCTTGGTGTTACACTGAGAACAAGAATTACAAAATACTATAAGCCAAAATTTGAGTTATATAATTATGACACAACATAAATATAATATTATAACATAATAGAACACATATTATATACTATATAATATATATTATATAGTATTGTACTACAACTCTACACTAAGTGCAATTAGTACATATATTTGTTTTGGATTAATAGCAATAGATAGCGTAGCGATCGAGTTAAAACGAGCTATTATAGCTAAGTAGCTTTCAAGTAGAAGTAGAGCTCCTTGTGAAAGAGTTCGTCCAAGGTAGTACTGCCTACCTTACCTATTGAGTGTGTGCGTTATTATTATTATTATTCTACAGCCAAGCAGTAATGTCAGCATTACTGTGTTCCGGTTTTGAAAAGGGTACTGGTGAAATTACAAGCACATGGGAATTTTCAACTTACGTCTCGGGGTGACGGGCGCAGTGGTAGTGCGTCTCAGATCTTTGTAATTTAAAGCTCTGAGTGGCACTGTAACTGTTATGGACAGGCATGTAGCTTACCATCACGGGCCCGATTTGTTCGTCCCGTCACTTGATGTTTTAAAAATAAGCTTCAGTTATGAGACATCATAGAATTTGTAGAACTCCGTTGCACTACCTAACACACTTCTAGGTTAGGTTCTACTAAGTACTTACCTGTGACTTCAACTTGTCGATGTCGTGATTATGTTACCAGTTTCCACTTGAAGGACAGTTTTCGTAGCATCTTTCGTAGCTGCACAGTCGTAGACTACGTCGTAGTACACAGGGCAGTATGATAATATTTTAAAATTCTACTTTAATAAACATTTAAATTACTTGAAGGTCTTTGGGTTTTATTTGCGGTCCGCTCGACGCCCTTATAAATTTACTTTATAATATACTTTAGAAAATACTTCCAACTGTCAGCTTCTCATCAGTTTGACAAGGGTTCTTTGTTTATTCCCTAATTTACATAAAGTATTGGTATTCATATTGTTCCGTCAGAAACATAGATTGTTCTGTCCCGCTTTTGTTTTCCGCAAAAAATGTTGAGGTAGAAATTGCCTGGAGGTATTTTTTGATTTTAATACAGGGCAAAAAACACATATTTTAGATATAAACATTTATTACTACGCAAAAGCTGTTTTTTTTCCAATTTCAGAGTGGTACCTCCACAACTGTGTCGTCAGTACCATCCAGACGAGTAGACCAGTACCACGAGATGGTTTCAAAAAAGTGGATTAGAAAAAGAAGTACACCTTAGTGGCACCGCGCGACTGGCCCCAATCATCTATTGCGTTCAGTGGTACGGACGATGTTGCTATACGTGTCACGTCTTTATTACTCCACAAAGTCTGCGGATGTTGCGGACTACATTCGGGTGAAAGCCAATTTTGCCCTGAGAGTCGAGCAGGTCGAGTCTCGCCATAATGTGAATTTTAATTCAATCGTGGTGAGAGCACCAACTCAACATCCGGTCGACCTTCATAAAGGAGGACTTTGACCGAAGGGTGTCATGTACAGACGTTTCCGAGGACAGTTACCGGATACCCACGTTACGTCACACGTCGCGGTCCGTACGTGTAAATAAATAAATAGTGTTATTATGTTATTGTATGTATGTTAGTCTAAAAGGTAAGTATTTATGGATCTTTGTAACTTGATCATGAATAAAAAAATAAAAAAGTGGAATTATTCTCTTGTAAGTGTAAAATAATTTAGTTTACACCGTATATAAAGGCTGCCACTGCTACAGCAAAATCCTGTGATTGGTATAATAAAGCCATATAAAATTATATAACTCTCCTATTTAATAGAAAAAAACTTATCGATTAATATCGTTCATCTCTCTTGAAAAATTATTCATTATGCAGATGTCCCTTATTAAACCGAGGTTGCGTAATGTAGATGTAATAGATAAGATTACAGTGATATTGGCTTTACTTCACAATTGTATTAGCTTTTTTATGTACAGGTGAACATAGAGTTGACTTGCCAGGTCGTTAAAAGTATACTAGACGAGACGGTCAACAAACGTATGTCGTCGATTGTCGCAGTTTATTTCGGGTTTTGCTCATTCAATGTAACAACAAATGTTATATTAAATTCAAATTCATCTATTCGCTTTGAATATTAGTCATCAAAATAACGCTCAAAGATTGTAATTAATATTCAGTATGATTGTTTGTAGCATTAGAACTCCTTGTGAAAGAGTTGGTCCAGGGAAGTGATGCCATCTTACCTATTTCTGTCGCCAAGTGGTAATGTGATCATTACTGCGTTCAGTTTTGCAGGATAAGAGTGCAGGCACATGGGACTTGTCAATTTAAGTCTCAAGGTGAATGGCGCAATGGCAGTCAGATCACTGCGATTTAAAGCTTTGAGTGACACTGCAATTGCTATGAACAGGCAAAAAAATAATAATAAGCTATTGATGTAACCACTTTCAATTTAATACAACAATGGTATAACCCGATTTTATATAAACAATTCATCTATAACGTACTTAGTATATAATGTATGTAAACCCAAAGCCTAATTCAGGTTCCGCGACGAGAACACCGAGCAGATATTACTTTTGAAAGCGAACGTGCCGCGGCAACGCCGACGAAGCGCCAAAACACTTAACAAGGAAAACAATAGCAAATGTGTTTTTTATATCAATTTTTTTATAATATCAAAAACGGGACGGACAAGTCGTACGCCTAATGGTAAGCTACACGCCTGTCCATAACAGTTGCAGTGCCACTCAGAGCTTTAAATCGCAAAAATCTAAGGGGCACTGCCGCTGCGCTATAATTTCACCAACACCTTAACCCTTCAAAACTAGACCACAGTAATGCCTATATCATTGCTTGGCGGCAGAAATAGGTTAGGTATTTTCCTGGACGAACTCTTACAAGGAGCTCTATTGATACTAAGAATGGAGTGTACGACAGGAGCCCCCCGCTAGACGCACCATTACCAACATACCAACAATCGAAGAGTACGCCAATCGGCATAAAACTTTCACCACGATGGCAAGCTTTATAGTGCATGCTGTGGATGCGATAAGAAGAAAAGAAGATCAAAAATATATGTGTGGTTATTACGGACTGGCTTTTACAAACTTTTATACATCTTACACTATACCCTTCCGGAATTGTGTCCCTGGGGTTGCCTGTCAAAAGTCCGAAATGACGCATTCCAGTAATAACATTTCCTCGAATTTTCATAACCTCGAAAGTAATTTTGATAGGAAAATGTTTTTTCTTTTAAACATTTTTTTTTGACGGGGGGGAATTTTTTTTGGATACCCCTGAGCCCAGGGAGACTCAGGGGTTATGTGGGGACTCTCCCTCCAGACTGGAGGGCCTACCCCACTAAAACCCCCCGGGTTTCCCTCTCGCCGGTTTAGTCGGCGCTGTGTGATCGATGAACATTCACCACGACGCCGTCCGGCCGCCCTAGTTTCCGCCACGGCTCCCGCGCTAACGGAAGGGCGAGTCGGTTGTCCTCCAACCTTCTTTTAAACCTAACTTAACTTAACCTAACCTAACCGAACCCAATCGTGTTTTTGCGATAAACATCCAACATATTTTGAAAGAACGACGGTTTCGTTATAATTCTGTTTTCGGGGTAGCTAAAATTCGAAGAAAAGTTATTCCGTAAAAAATAAATTCGGGTTTTTGATGGGCTACCTGTCCCTGGAATCCTATTACGAAGGTATTCATTTGTCTATCATTCGTGATACACTCGCAATATTGCTCGTAATGAAAACATTTTGAACAATACACACCTGAAATTGGAACAGAGATGAGAAAATAATAACCACAATATTATTAGTACTAGCTGTGCGTGGGTGCGTGCAATCACATGCTTCCACACGCTTACTTATCGACCTTGGAAAAATAAAATGTCTAACGTGCATTTGAAAATAATTACAGGAGAGCGGAGTTTTTTTATTTTTAAGAAAAACAAAAATCATAACTCTAAGTTTATTTATTATCCGCTCACGCGATACATGCAGCCGTAGACGCATACCACACCTAGAGGTGCCGGTGATGATTTTATACCGATTTATCGGATATCGAAGGTATAACAGGTAAAAGAACTAATATTAATTGCTATTTCAGTAACTTCTCTAGCCAACCATAAAGTTTTTAATGCCTGTTAAAAAACATAAATAAATAAACAACTTCAAAAATACGTCACGACAACCGTGTGTGTTATTGTTTGGGCTGGTGATTTCGGTGTTTATTTATTGAAAACTTACCGTAAGTAGCGTTTTTTAAGTTTACCCTGAATATAAATGTTTATAAACTATACTTTAAGGAGTAATTTCATGGTAAACGTTAGAACCACTCAAACGGAATACTATCATATTTATCCAAGTACACCAAAAAAAATTCATTAGTGCTTTTTAAGTGCAGGATTGGCGGTGTATTACTGCATTTTATTTGAGATGTTTTTGTTGGTAGTACGGAGGGTATTTATTTAGCAATGCAGAATAATAATTTTTATTTATAAAAACTTGTATTTAAACTGAATCCTTTTCTATTTTGCGAAACCAAATAGCCGCCATTTTGCGGTAGGAGGAGCGCATCGCGTCAGCGGCTACATGGAAAAGCCGAAACTTTCTACTTTTCCGTATATTATAAATAAAATTGAGGTTATGATTATTTTTTCAAAGGCAAAATCTAATAACCATTTATTCCATAGGTAAAATTTTTACACCTGAAAACGCCATTTTTTACTTTTTACTGAGAAGAACGAGCAAGAAACTCTAAGGATTGCTTTTTTCAAATAAACTGAAATGCTGTAGAATACATTTTGAATCATATTTGTGTGGAATGTAGACTTATCTTGTTTTTCCATACATCTTTACGTAGTTTATAATTTTTTAATACGATTTTTCAATTAAAATAGTTTTAATGTAACTTTTAGACTTAGGAAATGGTAATCTTAACAATATGCCCCGGAATGTTATTGTAAAAACGTATATAGTTGCCCATAAAAAGAATCGTTTACCTTAGTTAAACGAAATCGTGGAATTTCTCATAACTGGTACATAATTTGGACATATTTTTGCGAAAAATGTCACTTACACGGTTTTACCATTAAACAGACGATATAATAGTTCCAAACCTTGTAAATAACAAATTTTGACATCAACCGGAATCCCATTACGTAGATAGTAAGTAGAAATATGTACGAAGCAATATAAAATATATGATTAACAAAATTATATTTCCAACTTGAAACCACATGACTGACACCAACAAAGGCCTTATTTTCAAATTATGTATACGTTAAATGTACTTTCGGGAATAGTTTCAACTGTATTATATCTGAAATTGATACTTTGCAATTTTCCACATTTAATTTGCTGTCGAACACGTTTGAGACACTATTTATCATCAATTCTTCTGCAATTGGAAGTTTTTTTTATTATATACGAAGCTATTGATTAAAGCGGCCGCGGCTTCACTCCTCTCACCGTCTCGCGCAGTGAGGGTCTAGTGTCAAACCCTCCCTAATGTCAAAACGTGAGATTTATAATGGCGCCAAAGAACACTTTAAATCAGTAGCAGTAGAGCTGAAAGAGTACGTCTAGGTAAGTACTGACGTCGTGAGCATTATTACGTTCCACTTTAGAAGAGTAAACGCCCAGTTACAAGAGGCGAAAGTTTTCGCGCAGTGACCTTCCAGTTGCCACGCTTTCACGTACATTACTGGCCAATATGAATTCTATTTCATATTTTAAATTCCTCTAAAGTTTTTTATTTATTTTACCACGTGACGGGACGAACAAGTCGTGTGTCTTGGCCACTATGCCAGCCACCCTGAGACACAAATTGATCAAGTCCCGTGTACCTGTAACTCACCACCTTACCCTTCAAAACCGAAACGCAGTAATACTTACACGCAAAATAGGCGCCTTGACGTCGAGTTGCGGACACCAGCCTGTTACACCAAGTACCAAGTACCAAGTAATACTTACACTATTGCTTGACGGTAGAAAAAGTTGGCAGTACTTCCCTGGACAAACTCTTTCACCAGGAGCTCTATGACTGATGTCATAAAGAACCGGTAAAACAATGAACTATAAAATAAAAGATTTAAAAACAAAATAACCTAAAGGAAATGAAACTATTTTTCCAGATTTAAATCGCGTATCTTTGTTTTGTCAAACAAACCAACGTTTCGAGTACTTAACAAGTCCCATGGTCACGTTTAACTGAGGTCGTAAAGTTGTTATCTCTCGACTCTCTCGATAGAAATAACCTGTATTTAGAAAAAAAAACCGGTTATAAGAACGGTACATTTTTCTATCAAAAAATTCTACGTTGAATCATGTTAATGGTGACAAAATCTATAAAGTGCGTATAATCAGGACTTAGTACCCAATATTTTATCCACAACCTTACATGGACAACGTATAAATAATATACTTCAAAATTACCTCAACACTCAGAACTACCAACAAACTTTATCTCATACATTTACTCCAAAATCAATTTGAAATTCCTTCAACGAGCACTTAAGTCTTATGTATCTGTTCTCACATCGCATATATTATTACGACGGTCTTATATATGATTTATACAGTGTCTCTTAATCCATCAACCGAAGCCTCTCTAAGTCTCAAGCGTGTCAGTTCAGACTTAAAGCTTCTTTGAGCACCCTCTTATGCTACGGCTACCCCATAACAAAACCAAGTACGTGCTTTGTCACCTACTTTCTTATTTTAGCCGGCGTCAAAAAAAAGGACGAAGTTGTCAATTCGACTGTATTGTTTTTGTGTGTATGTAACGCGATTACATGTGAACCGATTTCGATGATTCTTTTTTTGTTAGAAGAGGGTAAGACACCAACAAAAAAGCACTAGGGTGACTTACTAGGTTTTTAAATTTTCGAAATATCGGATAAATTTGTAGAATTTTGAAGCAGCTGTCACCACCATTAAGTGAATACTTACTATGGGAGTAGTATTCCGTTAAAAAATTGTTTTCAAAAAAAATTTGTCCCTTACTATATTTTACTAGGGAAATCTTGGAAATTTGTTAGTCTATTAGCAAAGTTGACTCGAGTAACCTATCACAAACCCGGCAATCTTTTTGGCCGAAGTAACGTTTGTTCGAATTTTCATTACACCGAAAACCGAATTATAACGAAACAGTTGTTCTTTCAGGAGTTTATCGCAAAAATTCGTACCTTCAGATTTTGTATTCGTGTCAGAAATAACGTATACCTACTCGAATTTTCATAATCTCGAAAGTAATTTTGAGTGGATTTTTTTTTAAACCTAACTTAACAAATATCTGCAACAAGCACATAGAAAAATTCGTAGGGTCTGATGGTTCGTCCCGTAACTCGGTTGAGAGAGCGTCTAGCACGGTTTACTTGAAGGCGCTGGTTTTAATCCAGCGGATCGAAGGAATTTTTGTTAGTGTTCGATCTTTGTATCAATAATAAAAACAACTAGTGGAGTATTTCCACAATAAATAGATGAATGTAATGGTTAGAAAAACATAAATGTTGCAAAAGTTCACCTTTTTGGGACATATAAACCTAAGAACTCGATACATACAAACGATTCAATGTGTTGTGAAAATGTGAAATATTCTATTATCTACACAAACAAAAAACAATAATTTCAAATCAATCCTCAACAATATATTTCTGATTATGTTATTTTTTATTTAATTTATTTTTGTTATTATAACATTGACGTGTGTGAAGGCGAAAGGTTTGTGCCAGGATCGTAGTAAATGGAATAACTGTGGTATCTGTCTACGTAATAATATGTAATAACCACATCAATTACCTAGTCTCAAAGTAGGAAATTTTTTGTACTATCCAATTTTTTCCCGTACTAATACGGTTTATTTCCGATTTTTTTTAAATAGAGGAGAAGGTGGTAATGTGGTCCCCTGCAGGTATTTTTTTTATAAGTTTGTTTTGCAGTTAATCGTTTTTAATTTGTTTTAATGTTTAGTTTTACACATACATTTATTATGGCCCCTAGGGTGCCATAATACATTCCCTTAATGTGAAGTTGTGATTTTTGACTATTTTTTAATTATATTTATCTTTGAAAACTCTATAGTAGTTTCTTTAATATGATTTTGCGAACTTGTAGGCAAATATATTTGGAACAATCTAGTAAAAGTTTTAAATCTCTTTATGTTATATTATTCGACTGAAACCTAAAAAACAAAGTAGGGTGCCATATTACGACCTTCTCCTCTACGTTATTAAAGCCATTTCAAATTTTGTATGTCGTATAGTATACGGGTTCTATTTAGTTCAGTTGATATTAAAAAAATCATTTAGAGGTTTGTGTTTCTTTTTGTATCATGAAAATTTTTGGAAATCGTGTTTTCATCGTCGTCAATCGTATAGTAATCAGTGTATATCCCCAATTTTATTATATATTATCTCCAAAGTGATTAATTCAACATTCTTACTGCGTGTTTCACGGAATCAACTAAAACTATTTCAATATAGAGTCTTAATATCAGAGCAATTTCCTTCGAGACATCGATCTACCTGGATTCAAAGGAATTTTTCTTTGTTTGTTCGATCTTTGTATAAAATGTTCTGTTTTCAACATGGTATTGTTCTGTACAATTTGTGTGGACAAACTCTTAAAATGGAAAAGTGTTTTCAATATTTCATGTCTTCCATAGACATGAAATATTGAACCTGAGTCTGAAAGCTGCTTCCGACTGAGGAGATGCTAACAGGGTCAGGTTTAATGCGGTTAAAACACAGGCGTGTCTTTTCACTTCAAAACGGAGTCCCCTCCACCTTACTCCGACTTTCCGAGGTGTATCCGTACCGGTAAGGGACTACCTTGAGCTATTTGATCTGGACTTATCATCCAACCTCAACTTCTGGGCATACATCGACTGCTTGGCAAAAATTGCCAGAAAACTAGGCATACGTCTCAAGGTCAGGCGGTACTTCAAACCTGAACAGCTTTTAAATCTGTATAAAGCACAAGTTCGATCCTGTATGGAGTACTGCTGCCACCTTTGGGACGGCTCTGCCCATTACCAGTTAGCTGCCTTGGTCTCGGTGGAGCGAAAAGCAAAGAGACTTATTAACAATAATTTTCTTGTGGAGTCGAAGCTTCAAAATCTCGACCATCGCAGAAAAGTAGCCTGCTTGTCGGTTTTCTATCGGATACATTTCGGGGAGTGTGCGCAGGAACTTTTCAATTTGGTTCCGCCCTCACCGTTCTTCCTTCGGTCGAGAAGCTTCGGAGCACTCCATTCTTATGTCGTTGATATTCCACTTATTCGCACTAAGCGCTTTGCTTCCTCCTTTCTGATGCGTACGGCAAAGGAATGGAATGCTCTGCCGGCATCTGTATTTCCTGAAAAGTACAATGTGGGGCTATTCACGGCTAGAGTGAATTGGCATTTTTTAGGCAAACGCGTCCCATCGTCGCTTAACATCAGGTGAGATTGTGGCCAAGCGTGTGTCTATTATATATTAAAAAAAATCTCTAGACGTCAAATACTTTTTTGCCTGAAACTTTGGCGATTTTTTTTTGGATATTGATAGCACGTCGTATTTATTTTTTCATCATTTTTCCACCAACACTCCAATATCTAATATATGAAAAATTTTCTACCTAAAGGAAAAAATATGGAAATTGTATAAAAAATATTAAATTATATGTGAAATGTCTTGAATATTTCGCAAATCAGCTTTAATAATGTCACAAGTAAAAAACATTTTTTTTGCGTTTTCCCTACTTTAAGTCTGAAGTTACCTCATGTCAATTGTAAGTACTGATTAGTAGTATATTTATTTTAAACTTTAACCGTCAATTTTTAATCACCCATCTAAATTTTTTTAGTACGATTAGATTATCTAGGTAAATACACCTACCTACACAGCCTACAGTAATTTTGTTCAAGTATTTTTTTTTTCGTTTTTTATAAATCAGATGTGTTCACCATTGCATAGCTACAAGATTATAATATTATGCTGATATTATCTGCCTTTATTTTTTTCATGAGGAAGTCTTCATGATCTGCCGACCTCAATAATGGGAATCATAGTAGACGTTAAATAATGAAGGTAACTTTGAAACCTGTGATTTATTACATTAGACGTACAAATTTAATAACGGAAGATAATTGCACCTCAAAGCTATAAACAAGTAAAATACTCCGCTAACAAACTTATCAACTTTCAAAAACCATAAAATATACATCAATAATACTCTTTATCCCATTAACAAAAGGTTCAATAGGCACTCACGTCTTTACCGATTACCGTTACAGAAAAAGGAACATTGATTTATTGTACGTATCGTCAGGTTCCACGTAACAATTTTACAAAGACCTCTGTCTAATCTCCTTCAACACAGTAAATAGTACGACGGTGAGTGAAGTTCGAGGTCTATGTAAAATTATTCAGTGATACCTACATAACAAATTGGTATAGGAAACCGTGTGGTATCAAAAGGGGAAATTATTTGAAAGAAGAATGTTGTTTGAGACTTCGGAAATTTCGAAAAGGATGTATTGTAATTGGAGCCAGTAAGGCATCATGTTACATTAAAATTACATAAAGTAAATACGAACACATCATATTTACATTATGTAATTTTAATAAATAATAGTAAGGGTTCACAAAATAATACGAGTAAATAATAAGCGTTATTAGCGCCCAGTTACCACACTTTCACGTATATTAATGAATGAATTATTATTATTATTATTATCTATTTTTGTCTCGCGCCTCTCCCAAGGTCTAAAAGATTAATTTTATTTTTATTATTATAAGTTTTTATAAAATATATGCATGTGTATCTTTTACAGTTTAATTTTTATTACAAAACAACAATGTAACTTTTCAGGTGACGAAGAGTGATTTTCGACTCGAGGGTTGCCAGTTGGCAACACTGCTCTAGACCATTCATTTTTGTTTATGTTTATGTTTTATAAGATTCATCTGATTCTAGGCAATGTCTAATTTAACTACACAATTTCGTTCTAAATGCAGAGGTAACTTGAAAAGGTAATTTAAGTTGTAATTCAAGTTTTTCGTTCCAATTTCAACTACCAAGTCGTTAAATTTGTCTCCCACAGACGTCGTTGGTCGTAGTAATTTAAAGTTCCGTCATGCACTTCCAAGAGACAGTCTTAGAGTCCTTACAGCGATAGAAATAAAAACAACACTGTTCTTTCTGGCTTCCATCAAAGAAACTAATTTTCTATAACACAACTTGAGCCTTTTCAAGACGAGCGTGAATATGCATCGTCGACCTCATCGCCACTTCCTATCAGGTGAGATGGAGGACAAAAAGCACACTTACTTTTTTTAATTAAAAAAACTCGGATTTCAATTGCGTATTTGCAAAAACTTTGTTAAGTAAGTTTGTACCTATTAGGTCTTTTCAAACAAATCTTCTAGATTTGATTTTCTAGATCTTTACTAACAGTAGAGCTCCTTATGAAAGAGTTCGTCCAGGGAAATCTGCCACCTTATCTATTTCTGCCGCCAAACAGTAATGTCAGCATTACTGTGTTCCGGTTTTGAAGGGTAAGGGTGCTGGTGAAATTACAGGCACATGGGACATGGGACTTGTTAACTTACGTCTCAGATCTTTGCAATTTAAAAAGCTGAGTGGCACTGCAACTGTTATAGACAGGCATGTAGCCTACCATCAGGCGCACGACTTGTTTGTCCCGTCACTTGATATTATGAAAAAAAATCGTTGCAGGTTCTATTGTAACAGCTGACAAATTTATTAAAAAATAGTTTCATTTTCAATACGTAGCCATCACGGAAATCTAAGTTCTCGATAAGTTGCTTTTAGTAGGTGGCTATAGATTTGCTCGATTTTTTGATGATCGAAATGTGCGCTCAGGCAATCGACGTCAAAAGACAACGTATTTTTGTCGATCGATAAAGTGAAATTAAAATACGCGCAGGCGTCTACAAATTTCAACAGCGAAATGGGGTAGACAGATATGACTGTTCATAAAGCTTTCCGCTGGCCAGTCAACCCGTAACCATAATTAGTGATAATCATTTGTGAACAACCACGAAAGCCTTAAAAAGTATATTGCCTACAAATTTCTTCGATTTTAGCCTTCATATTTTATCATGCATAGGCCTCCTCGCTCGCAAAGGGCTTGGGTTATAGTTCACACACATCACTGTCGCTTTGCAGATGTGTTTTTCTCTATTATATCGGTATAATGAGACGAACAAGTTGTACGCGTACGCGTACTGTGGTAAGCGACATGCCTGTCCATAGCAGTAGTGTCCATAGCATAGCATGCTCTAAATGTAGAGCTATAAATCACAAAAATCTGAGGGGTACTGCCATTGCACCAATCCACCCTGAGACACAAGTTTACAAGTCCCATGTGTCTGTAATTTCATCAGAACTCTTCTTACCCTTCAAAATCGAAACACATAATGACATTAGCTCACATTATTGCTTCGCGGCAGAAACAGGTATGGCGGTACACTAGACGACCTCTTTCTTAACGAGCGACATTTTGTGCAGGTTTCCTCGCGATGTTTTGCTTGACTGGAAAGTTAATGGCAAATTTTAAATTGAATTTTGCACATAAATTCCGAAATCTCAGAAATGGAAACCCGAATTCGAAAACACGACCCTCTTCTTGAGAGGCGGTAGGTCATACCATTAGCATATCATAGCTTCTTCTGTGATAGTAACGATTGTCAGAAATCAAGCTATTTATCTCATGAAATAAAACATTTATTTTTTAATCTGGTAATAAAAAACCACCTGTTTCATATTGATTTCTGTACTACCGATTTGCAGTAAAATCTTTGAAAAATTTGTTCAGCTGTATATATTGTCACAATAGTAACTTACAGGGTTTCATACGTGGTTACAAAATAACAGACGCTGGTTATGAGTTGATGAAATTTAATTATAAGGAAAACGCAAATGATGTTATCATTGTGTTCTGTAACCTTTCCAAGTCATTTGCCCGTGATCGTGTGCACCGTGTTATACAGGTGAGGAAACTTTGCCATTATGGTGTGGCAGGTCGTGACCTCGACCTTATCAAATTGTATTTGACTGAAAGGGTTCATAGGGCTGATTTCAACGGTACGAGGTCATCAGAGTCTGCAATAAGAGTGGGCGTCCCTTAAAGTTCCAGGTCCATTCCTATTTTTAATTTATATTAATGACTTAATCTCCAAGCAAATATAAGCAAGGTAATATTTTTTTTGCTGATGATATTAGGTTATTATTTAAAATTAAAAGACATTAATAAGCCTATGATGATGTAAACAGTACTATTAATGAAAGGCCATAGTTAGAAATGTAAAATGAAACCTTGCAGATACAGTTAAACTTCTAGTTGTAACTCTAGATGATAAATTGCGATTGCTGTAAAAGAAATTTTCAGACGATGTAACGTTCTCAATTCGAATCATTGACTTACAATTATATGGACGTCGGGTCCGCGCTAAAACGTGTCCGAACTTATAGGGCGTTAAAATTGTATACAGAGCGTCATTCACGCTTTAGTCTTCGTTTGTTCGACTGACAGCGAAGCAAGCAAAATTAAACAATACTGCGATGACATTACAATTTAAATTCAATGTTTTAGCTTTTTCATATTCCTTTACATGTCACTACGTTTAAATAGGTTGACTTCGGACATTTTTTTCGTGGTTTTTGTATTAGACCAGTCGTCCATTTATTTGTAAGTCAATGATTCGAATGTATTTTTTTGTGTATATGCTACGTGATTATTCACGCATTTGTGAATCGATTTATATGATTCTTTTTTTGTTGGAAAGAGTATTGATCGCATTTAAATTTGAAGGAAATATTCTACCTCTAAGCGTGAAAAACTAGGGGATGAAACCAGTTTCACGTACTTTCTGGTACCGATTTCAATAAAACTTGGGAAATAGATGTAATTTCACGAACTTTTGACGTCGGTTTTTTTTATAATTTATTACCTATTTGTAGAATTTTGCTTTGGGGAAATGCTGTCAATATTAATAGAATCTTTGCCTTGTAGAAATGTGCTGTTTAGGCAGTTTATAAACAGCCTCAGAGTGTCTCTGAGAGATAAGTTTAAAATCCTCAGCTTACATTGGAATCACAGCAAATTTGCGAAAACGCAATTTATAGGAAGAATAGTAATACTTATATCGATTCCGTAGGTTTTCGCGATTATTGTACATTGGAAAAACAAACAATTTTATCGAATCTAAAATCGCTTCTTTTGTTGTTTAAACATACAAATATGTTGGTCTCTTTATAGCCCCATAGTCACGGCTGATATTCCATTCATCAAACGTTTATGTCTCATCGTAATATTTGAATAAAAAAATTTGGTAGTATTAATACGAATACCAAATGGATATTTTTTCGGATCTAAATACACGTATCAGAAATAAATTCACCACACTCACAAATTCACCTGTCTGCTTCGTTATAAACTTAGAAATTCATTTAAGAGGCAATTAGTATACAGAAGCGTATATTAATAACAATATTAAGATTTACGTTGATATTCAATATTAGCCATAATATATCGTCTCTTTCACGTAAACATGTTACAGTACATTATTCATTTAAATAAATAAATAACGCACACACTCAACATAGCCCCGCACTAGGGAAATCCTGTGTCGCGGGTGCCATGGACACACACATAGACAACTACAAATTACACCCAAACTCACGAGAGATATAATTGTAGGCCATACAACTATTTCTCTCGGCCCGGGAATCGAACCTGGGACCTCTGCGTGGCAGTCCGGCATGGTAACCGTTCGGCCACGGAGGCAGTTATTTTTTATATTATATTTTTTTATATTTTTTATTATTATATTTGGAATGCCTCAACACTTTTTTTGAGATGGCCTTTTATTGTCACGTCCGTATAGAAGTATTGGCTAGATGTAACATTTTATTTCATTACATTTATTAATACAAAGATCAAACATAAAGAAATACCGGCTAACGCTCTCCCAACTGAGCTACGGAACGAACCTGCAGACCTTCCAAATCTTTCTATGTCTTCGTGAAGCTCAGCTGAGACAGCGTCAGCCACGGTATAGAAAAGGCGCTGGTTCAAACCCAGCCAGATCGAATGAATTGAACACACACATACCATCACACATACATTAACATACTCACTTACCATTACGTTATATTTATTAGAACTATTTTTTTAAATAATTTTGCTATAATTATCTTTTCTCTTTTTCTTTTTATTCTAATTGAAAGAATAGTGGACCTTGTTGTTTCCTACTCCTTTCTTTCTTTTCTTTTCTTGTTGTTTCCCACCTTGTGTTATACAGCGCGCGGAGGAACACTGGCTCTCATGTCACAGGTTACCCTACTTTGAGAGTCAGGAACCTCATCTTGTATTGTAATAATCTTTACTTTATATTTATGTTGTTGTAAAACATTTTGTGAAAATAAACATTATTATTATTTAAATTTTTATTTGTGTTCGATCCTTGTATTAATAATAATAACACACTAATGGAGTAATACACAAAAAATAATTAAATATAAAAAAAGATCGTGATATTTATAAGAAATGAAACTGTGTTTACGGATCTATATCGCGTATATTGGTTTTTTGAAACAAACTAACATTTCGGGCACTTTACACTTCCCTTGGTGGCAGAGAGGTGGTAAAGTCATCAACCAGTTATGTGTAGTATTAATGCTAATGTCAATGTTTATTTGAAAAAAAAACAAACATACGCGATTTGTATCCGAAAAAATTATTTCATTTCATATGTGTAACAATCGCCAAAATCTAATAACTCGACATCGTGATATTCAATAGACTAACATTTATTTTCGAGAGAGCTTTAAAAAAACATTAAAGTTATATGTTTAAGCGCTCGTTTGAAAGCCAATTCACGTTTCAGTTAAGTCTGTGACGATGTAACCTCTTTCATCCCACCTTTTTGTTACCCTTGTTCCGGCCACTTACTTTTGAAATTTTGAATTGTTCTCTAATTCTTTCACTTCGTCATTCTTACATTGCTTCGTTCCGTCACCGCTCCTTAGAAAATTCTCGAATCGAACGTGCCATCTCTCATCATGTATTACCCCATACTAAATTTTCGAAGTGAAAGGACGTGCTTTACTATAGCAAATTTTATATTTTATTAAGCGTCGAAATTTTCTTATGTACGCTTTTTATATGTAACGTGGTTATGCACATAAATTACACATCGTATACAGTTCATGATGTGTCAAAAAATGATATGCCTCTTTGCTTTTAACTGCCTTCGTGGCTGAAAGGTTACCATGCTGGACTGCTACGCAGAGGTCTCAGGTGCGATTTCCGGGCCGGAAAAAATATTTTTGTTTGGCCTACATTTATTTATCTCGTGAGTTTGGATGTAATATATATATATATATGTGTCCATGACACCCGCGATACAGGGCTTCTCTAATGCGGGGCTATGAGCGTGTGCGTCATTATTATTATTATGTCATTACATTATTATCAGGGCTCTCAAAGCTACACTGCAATCTACAACCTACTGGACATACTTATGCGGTGCCAGACTCATCGTTAAATGTTTATCCGGGTAACCATCCTGTAGGTACATTATTTCGAGTAATAGACTAACAACAACAAAGGTACGAAAAACATGAAACGTGCATCGAAACATAATTCACACAAAAGGAAAGAACATATTTCACATGTATTATTAACATAACTAGGGAACATATATAACTACTCGACGTAACATGTCAAGAACACTTTGAGATACGTCAGCGTACATCATGCTTCCGCTCAGCTGAAGATTGCGGAGTGTTGATATGGGTCGTCATTATTTCTATAGAAAGATAACAGTAGATGCTTTCCGAATTTTTATCGGTTTGGTTTACAAGATACCCTCATCATCATTAACTATTTTACTTTCCACTGTTAGACACGGGCTTCGTGTCAGTGGATCAAGCAATTTAGACTTCATACATTTTTCAAGGATTGTGATTGGCGGGAGGAATGCAACTCCCGCCTGTTATTTGCCAATTCCATGATCATACTCTCCTAATCGAGATATTAATCCGCGATGCTGGTATAAAAATATCAATATGTAAGTTTTGACAAAGACCAATTCAATATAACAGGAGAATACTAAGACAAACACCTCAATTTTTTCAAATTATGTTTTGAAAGAACCTGAGTGATCGACATAGCCCAAAGAATTGCAAAACTCGTGTGACAGTAGGTGGGGCACATTGCTCATAGAACAGATTGATATCTCCAATGAAACACTACGCCAAGTTTTTTTGTAAATTTTTGTAAACAGCCATATTTATTGACTAATATTATGTTACTCCCCGGGTTTTGTGAAAAAAAGGAAACAAAAAACAAAATTCGGAAAAGCGAAAACATGAAAACGAATTTTATAAAAAAAAAAGATATAAAAAAGAAAATAAAAACAGAACAGGTCCAAAAATTAAGATATCGTATTGTTCATTGGAGGTATCGAGACAGCTAAAGGGACCAAAGAGTTCTCGAGTGGCGATCGGGTATCGCGAACGTGGACCGATGACCTGGTGAAGCTTACGGAAATCCGCTAGATGTAAACAGTTTTTTATTTATTTTTTGATAATACCAAGTGACGAACAAGTCATGCTCCTGGTGGTAAGCGACACGCCTATACATAACAGTTGCAGGACCACTCAGAGCTATAAATCGCAAAGACTGTAGGGTTACTACCACTACGCCCGTCACCCTGAGACATAAGTTGACAAGTTCCATGTAATTTCACCATGTCTTATTCATATAACATAGCAATTAATATAGCAGCATCTCTTGTCAGTCTCTGATAGTTATAAAGGTTGACTGAGTGAAGAGACTTTCATAAGTTTTTCACAGATTAAATTCCAAACCGGAACGCAGTAATGTTCACATTACTGCTTGGCGGCAGAAATAGGTAAGATGGCAGTACCTTTCTGGACGAACTCATTTACAAGGACCTCAACTGCTACCAAAACTTTGGTTTTTAAAATCTTTAATATGCATGTTTACTTTGACTAGCTAGCGAGAAGTGTTGCTACTAAATATTCACAAATAGTAACTAAAGTAACTTAGAAATCATGGTTAACTTGTATTTGGACTGTCTCTAAATTGAGACTTTCGTTCTCCCACTGTAATTTGAATTTTAAATTAATTAAATTAAAACTCATTTATGTCGAGTAACAACGACTCATAACATACATTGCATATTAAATTGAATAAGTTTGTGAAATTCGGTTAAAATTAGAATAGCATATAATCTGTATAAAATAAAATCAATCAAAGTGTAAAATGAAAAAGTCAAAATTAAAAATTTTAATGATTGTCACTAATTACAGGTTTCTAACCAATTATACGCTCCATAGTCACCAAGGATTTTCAATACTATAATATGTTTGTACGTCGATTGCCTCCATACATGTGTATATAACACATTGTTAATACTATATTTCACAAAAGCACAAAACAACGAAACAAAATCTTAA
>NW_020653850.1:4682153-4698009 GCF_003589595.1 Hyposmocoma kahamanoa
ATACAGATCTGTTTTTCATCAAAGTACTCATTTTCTCGTTTTACGACTTTCGGCAACTCATAAATCGAATAACAACTGACGCAAACACCTGTATTCCCATACACATGGGAAATCTAAACATGTTTCACCGAATTATCGACAGTCGCAGAATAATAGTTTTACTGGTAGAATCATGTCGAATCAATAATTCACTAGTAAATGGCGGCTCGATAATCATAGGCCATTTTGAAAATGAGTAATAAAAAGCAGTACATTCGACGATATTTAATAGCTCCCTTTACACAGTCACTTTTTCGCGCGTAATCAGAAGCGTACAGGATTGCACGCGGGGAAGCCTGCACGCGCAATCGTGCGCGATTACCTGTTTGATTTTTTTTTAAGTTAACGTTCTTTTGCTCGCGATTACCTGTGTTCGTTTTTGTAAAAGCGAAAAGAGCGTTCCTGTAAAGCCTAAGAGAGCAGGATATATCGCGTGAAATTGGCGCGTATTGCACTCATCAGTCGCGCGCGCGGTCATTCGCTTTCCCTTCCAAAGTCTTTATACGCGCGCTCAATTGAGCACGATTGCTATAGGCTTAGAATAATAACGCATAGAAACCTAGTCCGCACACGCTAAGTGAGGCAAATTGATGTGCGCCAAAAGGGCCTACACGAGCGGGCGGGCTTTCAGTGCTCAAGGTCAACTTGCACCGCGAACAGATCAAGAATTTTAGCTAAAAATGACGAAATGTGCGGAAAATGAGTGTAAAAATACGTCAGACAAACATAATATAGATACTAACATCACATTCCACAAGGAAGTAAGGCGTTTCAACTTGTATTTTTATATAAATATTCACTAAAACCGAAAATTAACCTACTACTAAAACTAGCCTACATGAATTTGATTTTTGCCTCACTTGTGACAGTTCGTTTGCTATGAAACTATCATTCTATGCGTTATTATTCTAAGGCTATAGGTACTATGCGCGACAGAGTGTCTGTGTAAAGGCAGTTATTGTAGCCTGCTGTCATTATCACGTCATCGGTACGTTGTATTTTTTTATTTATTCAACAACATTCAACATTACTTATTTAACCTAAAACTTCTTTCAAAAATCCTTTAAAGGATTTATGCGAAAGTAGAATGCGTCGCAAATTATCTCGCCATTTTTGTTGTGAGTACGATATACAAACCATGTAGTACTTTCCTAAAACTTGTTTGCATTTCTTACTACACATTTATGCAAACTGTACAGTTATTTTGTTTAGAATCTCAGGCAGTATGTATTTTGCGGTTCTCATATCGTATGCGTTAGTGATTCTAGGCAGTTGATACGCAAGTTGGTAAATAAGGGTACGTGATCCATTTGGACTGTTTTTTTGTTTCAATGTATATTTTTCGAATATTATTGACATATTTGATTTGTTAAAGACGGAAATCACCTTATAGTGGATAGAAAGCCCAAGATAGTTATCTTCATATTTACTTTTCAACCGACTTCAAAAAGTAGGAGGTTCTCAATTCATCTGTATTTTTTGTATGTATGTTACTCGATTACTCCGTGAATCGACTTTAATGATTCTTATTTTGTTGCAAAGAGGATACCTCGGTATTGGTCCCTT
The DNA here is from genome assembly GCF_003589595.1 of Hyposmocoma kahamanoa. NCBI lineage: Eukaryota > Metazoa > Arthropoda > Insecta > Lepidoptera > Cosmopterigidae > Hyposmocoma > Hyposmocoma kahamanoa. The sequence continues at coordinate 4,683,759 of NW_020653850.1, forward strand.
TTAAATTTAAAGAAAATATTCCACTTCTAAGGGTGGCAAACTAGGGAATGAATCCAGTCTCGCGCACTTTCCGGTAACCGATTTCAATAAAACTTTGTAAATAGATGTCATTCCACCAACTTTTGACGTCGGTTTTTTTTAATAAAAATGTTATAACCATTATATTATCTGATACAATTGTCTTAATTATGCTAGTAAATGTTATCCGTGGCCTCTGCCTACCCCTCCTGTGGGACTAGGGTACATTTTACAATTACGCCCTTAGCTACTAAGCTCATAATCAATTATTGATTCTAAATATATGAAGACATCGGAAATAGTGCAAATCTGAGTACGTACTATTAGTAAAAGGCGCGTACTTGCAGTAAAGTACCTACTTCACTTAAACTTAGTAGCAGTAGAGCTCCTTGTGAAAGAGTCGTCGAGGGAAGTTCTGCTTCCTTATCTATTTCTGCCGCCAAGCAGCAATTTAATTAATTTAATCTGAGTGGCACTAGGACTGCTATGGATAGGCGTGTCGCTTGCCGTCAGGCGCAAGACTTCATCACATCACTTAGTACCATTAAAAAAAAACTAAACCAAATTTTACAGGAGAGAGATTAAACGTTATTATTTTGTTATTTCAATGGCTCCTAAATATTAAATAATTCAATTTTTGCACATTAATTTATGTTGTATACGGGCTGATAACAATAGATCCTCGTAAATCAAGCAAATTTCGTTGCCACAACATTTACGCGGATTTAATTTAACCACTAAATTAGTGAAATGGAAACTCATAATCCAATGCTAGTTACGCGTAATTGCGCTGTCCCCGACGATATGGCAACTTGTACTTCAATAACGGAAAGCTTAGCATTAATAGACGTGAGCTTGTTAGTAACACTTGCGACGTGCGGCTCCCAGTTGGAATATTTTGTTGGTGTCTTGTGTAGAAAGAGCGAAAGGGCCATTTCGAATTTTTTTTCAAACGAACATATAATTTTTCATGACTGTTTTAAAATTAACTAAAATCAAAACTTGATTTTAAAACAGCACGTAAATAATTTAAAACCTAAAACATACTCTCATGAAACATTTTTCGAAATAATTAATAGATGGAGGGAGGGTGGGATAATTAAATGCATGAAAAAATATTCTACACAAGCGCAGCTGTTTTGCACGATTTAACCTTCACTGGGTTCGCGGAGTAGCAAATTAATTTACTTCCATTTTTATTTTTCGAAATGGTGTTTTCGCATGATAATAAGGCGCCTTCAAATTAAACGCTTATAGAAGCACTGCAGTGGCTTAACAAATTTATTATTAACTTAATTTTCATACAATGTTAAAAACCGCAATTGCAGCGCCACTGTCGTGATGCACGCGCGCCACTTTTGCAGTCGCAATAAGGGAACGAATAATTGTAACTTATTCATTGCAAAAAAAAAAACCGAAATTCAAAAGTTTGCTTATCGTTTGTTATCGATGTCCATGAGATTCTGACTTTTTGGTGACAATTGAAAATTGGGGACTGTTACGGACCCCTTTGTATATTATATACCTTTTCTCTGGTTGTCACGGTGACGGTGATTTCTGGATTACGTATATTGTGTCAAGTGAAAGTCGTCTTTTATTTGTCGAAAATATTTTTTTAATTTGTGATAGCCCAGACGAACAGCGTCGTCGGCATCAAGGACCACCTCGAGAGTGTACCCTTTCAAACAAAAAAAGATATTTCCAAATCGGTCCACAATTGACGGAAAAATGGGTAAGTATACTGACATGCCTATAAAATTTCAGGATTTTCCTCGATTTGCATGGATTCACTCATCAGATTCTGACTTGGCGGCAATGGGACCACCACGAAAGTGCACCCTTTCAAACAAAAGAAGAATTTTCAAAATCGGTCCACAATTGACGGAGAAATCGGAAAACATATATACAGTCGAACGCATAACCTCCTCCGTTTTTTTAAGTCGGTTAAAAATTACTAAAGTACTACAGCTACTGCACCACAGTTGCGCCACTGCAATGCTTCTACAAGCGTAATTTAATTTGTATTTGATTTGTATTTTAGTATTTACAAACTACAATCGGAAAAGCGCTAAACGTCCAAATACGTGCTTCAGGCCCGAACAATTGACGACTTACAAGTCGTCAATTTTTGTATGAAAGACGTATCTTTTGTAAATTCTTGTATAATGTGGTGTAGCAACGTGAATTATTTAGTAAGTCACCGGATTGCGTATTGAAGAAAATGTTGAGTAGGCATAACATTCTTTATATTGTAATTCAAATATTAATTTATTTCTATTGGCACCTTTATTTGGCATCTTTATTCGTTCATGGGAACGAATAAAGACACCGTCTAAGATAGTTCCTGTTTCACTATATGTCGCTAAACAGATGTCATCCCAACTACCTTACTACACTACCAACCCAATATGAGACCCTACGGGCATGTAGAATATATGACGCTAAATTTGACTGCGATATTTTCAATAAAAAATAAAGATTAGGCAACATCACTTACGATGCTTCGTTCCCAAAATAAGTAAATAAAGTAAAGTCTTCTTCATCGACCCGGCCGGGGTTCGAACCCGGGACGTTAGAGGCGACACCATGAAAACTGGTGTGCAAGACATTCCACAACGGAGATCGTCATATCGATTCCCCAATGCACAAGACGCAATCTTAATTTTTGGACTTGTTCTGTTTTAAGTTTGTTTTTGTTTTTTTTTATCCACAAATTAGTTTTTGTTTTTTTTTCCAAGTATGTTATCGTTTCTTTATTTTTTTTTCACGAAATTCGCGGAGCATAATATTAGTAAACAAATATGGCTGTTTACAAAAACAACAGAAAATGACCAAAAAAAATAAATAAAATTTAAAAAAAATAAAAATTAAAGTTCGCATAGTATTCATTCGAGGTATCCGTCGAGTATATAACCAGAAATAGAGACAAAATGTCATTTAATTTGTTTGAAAACTATTCTGCCATATCATTACGGTGACAACTGCGCTCCGACTGGCCAGTCCGAATTCAAAACAATTGACGGGTGTCGTCAATTGTTTCACTTCAAATCGACCTGTTTAACTTGAGCTTGAAAATTGAAAAATTACATATTTAATATTTAGTTACCGATGAAATGTGATTCCGTTTGTTTTATATTTAGATATTTTGTTGTTTTTCCCACACCACCGAATGGAACAGCCTCCCATTGTTAGGGAATATACGGAGACGTACACACAGGTCAGTTGTTGGCGCTGTACTATTTCAGCTGTCTAATTTGTGATTTCAGTGCAAACGAGAGTTGATATTAAAAAGTGATACAAGGCCCATTTGCCTGATTAATTGCCAGGGATGGATGGCCCTTATTTCGTCTCTATTTCTGGTTATATACTCTAAGGAGGTATCGAAATTTACACTGGGTGTTTACATGATCATAGGAATAATATAGTCTGGGTCTTTTTGAATTACTTCATACATTATATACATTTTGATATACATGTGATGAGCCTTACTAGGGCGCCAAAGCAGCAAATATCAAACCACCTTCAATTGACATCAAGTTCCATAAATTAAACCACTTGCAGCCACTATCTTATTGACCTATTCACGAATTTCTGTTCATATAATAATTTCGTACGCGAAAGTGTCATAACAAGATACTACGTACAACAAAACATGACCTACAAACTTACTCGAATTTCACTCGTGTTCGTATGTATGGAAACGAAGATAAGACCATTATTTAAATACAGAGGATACATCAATAGGCTGTCGGGTGATTGACATATTGGCCTCCCCTTTTCTTTCGCCGCATTAACTCCAGGAAGTTAAGGGTTAAAATACACCTAACGACCACAGTCATGATACTTTCGTCGAACAGTTAATAATCCCTACAAAATTGGCAGAAGTTTTAATGTAGGTTCTGGTGGCCACGTTTGTGTGGATGGACGAAAAAAAAACTAATCTGACTTCATTTCCCTCCGTCTTTTTCTGTGATTTTCATTTCTGCTTAAGCCTATCACTTTTAACTTTCGATGAAGACAATTTTAGGGCTATTCTCGTACAGGATTATTTGTTACATGCTAATAACGTCGCAGAACTGTATCACTAACATCATAATCTCAGTACAGAGTAGGTACCTACTAACAAACCGTCCTCAAAATTCATTCATCCCATAGTTTGCCACCCTTAGAGGTGGAATATTTTCTTTAAATTTAAATGAGACTATGTTTAAGGTACCCTCTTTCCAACAAACAAGAATCATTAAAATTGATTCGGAAATGCCAGGATGGAGTTATCGCGTACCATATCTACACAAAAAACATACACTCGAAATAATAATCTCCTCCTTTTTTGAAGTCGGTTAATAAACAACAACATTTGTTCTATTAATAGTAAAGAATATTATCATGTGGTTCAAAGTGTGTCGAACAACACCTTATGCAGCTGCATTTGAAGGAATGTGTGCGTCTGTACTCGCCGGGTACGCACACATACAAGCCACGCTGCTACGATTTTATGGAGTTACCAAAGTAGGCTTACACTGTTGTTTTTGGCCACATGACCATAGGGCCATTGTCCGCCACACTGGTCCAAAGTTGTGAACATTCTTGGACATGCAGGTTTCGTCACAATGATGTCCTTCATCGAAAACCTCATGGTAAACAAATTTTTTGCACATAAATTCCAAAAAACTACGAGGTGCGAGCCTGAAGACGAACCCTCGGCCTCTGCTTGAGAGGTGGTAGGCTAAACCAAACAAATACAAAAAAAATGTTAAAAGTCTATACAACCTCAAATGGCTTCGGTTGATTCCGCATAACAACAGTGAAAGCGTTGAATCAATAGCTTTGGGAAAAAAAGTAAAACTGAGCATATAAACTGATTACTATATGGAGTGAAAACAAAATTACTAAAAATGTTCACGATAGAAAAAAACACAAAGTTACCTCGAAATTGTACAAGAACAAAATATTCAATAAGTATTTTACAAAATATTCAATAATGCACCAGTGATTTTTTTTATATCAATATAACTAAATAGAACTCGTATACGACACGATATATATTTTTCAAATGGATTTATATTCGTTTTTTTTTTTAAATAAAGCCAGTGTCCTACCGCTCGATCCAAGCAAAATGAACCGTATTAGTACAAGAAAAAAATTAATTCGAGCTTCGAGGTAGTGTCGACTCTTAATTATAAAAGGGAGTTCAATATGTTATATTTCCAGAAATGGTAAACAACAATTTAGACAAATTTTATATGAGTTTGGTGGTAAGAGATAAATCCACAAGTTGCATAAGCCTCGCTTTCGCTATCATTTTAAAATGTCAAAGGGCTGTACAAGGTTTACACTGAAACGAATGACCTGACACAAGCATACGAAGTAAAGGAATTAAACACGCGTTTTTCACGATTATAACACGGATTTGCCTACCCTTTTTTCCCGAGACACGAAGTAAAAGAACGCGGAGTGCTCCAAATTTTTTTATTTCGCATTTACATTTTTGTGAGTATAATGGAGCGTGCTCTAAAATTATATGGATATTTTTTATTTCTAAATTTCTGCACTCAGATGTAAATAAAGTAGTATAATGGCACCAATGATCGACATTTTAAGGGAAGTCTGCAAATTTGAAATTTTTTTTTGTTTTTAACCAACTTCATAAAAAGGAGGATTTCTCAATTCGATTGTATTTTTGACCGATTTTGATGATTCTTTTTTGTTGGAAAGAAGGTACCTCAGTTTTAGTCCCACTTAAATTTGAAGAAAATATTCCACCTCTAAGAGTGGCAAACTACAGGATGAATCCGGTCTCGCGCCTGCGATCACACATACAGATCTCGAATAGTGCCCTAACACCGATCTAATAGCGCGACTGTATAGTGTTTGAAATCTATTCGCGCTAACTTAGTTCCTATGAACGCACGATCAAATATATTGATATCCTAACAGGTATCATAACTTGATAATCTTCTTCGCGACCGCACCCAATATCATCGATATCACGCTTTAAGTCGCTCCCTGTCGCGCTAGCCCTAATGATCACGTGAACATAGGCTTGCGCGACTATCTATTAGGACACCCGCTTTTTGTCATCGCGTGGATGCGCGGTGATCGCATCGTCAATTCTAGCTATGATTGCGTGTTCGCGTTCAATTAGGACGACGCCTTAGGTGTTATAATGGGTAAGGTAAGGTGTAAATCTTCGTTTGTATGCCACGTGTAAGCGACACGCATATCCATAACAGTTGTTATGTAAGTCAGACTAACATAAATCGCAGATTCACTGCCACTGCGCCCGTCACATAAGTTGACAAGTCCTACGTGCCAGTAGTTTAATGTTCACATGCTCACATACTACTTTGCGATAGAAAGAGGTAGGAAAGAGATAGGTAAGAGCGGTCACATTCGGTGATAGCAATGCAGTCGATAATCGTGTATCTTTACACACACACGCGCGACTTTAAACAGCAATGCAAAGCAAGAGATAGGTTTAAGACAATTAACATTCTTACACTGGCGTCACAGTACAATTACGAAAACGTAATTTATGTTACGAGGAATAGTAATTTCTTTATAAAAAATAGTGACAGACATGACATTATTACGAGGAGTAAAAATAAACCAGCTGTTCTTGATAGTCGTCTTCACAAAGATTTAAGGGGCAATATATACGCTTCTATAACAAGATTCCAGTTGATATACAAAATTCACGAGGTTTAAAACTATAGTGAAACAAAACTTTATACTAAAGGCTATTATACTACTTCTGCGTACTTGGACGACAAAAATTCATGGTAGTAACTAGTTTAGCTCATGGAGGTAATTTCGATCTCTGATGTTTGAAAACAAAAAAAAATATGTTATTAATGTTAGATTTGTACACAATGTTATTTACAAAGATCAACCCTTAGAGTTTCTTGCTCATTTTTCTCAAGGGAATCTGCCTTACAAATGAGCGGTAGAGTTTAACCAATGCGACGATTTCAAGTGTAATAATTCTTACCTATGAAACAAAGATTAGTTTGATTTTGATTTTCGATGTAAGCTTTCATGTTTCATGAACGCGCGTTTGCATCGCTGCTAAAATTCGCCGTGTGTAAGCATTCTAAGGTGGCAGTACTTCCCTGGACATTTTCACAAGGAGCTCTACTGTTACAAAAACGTTGTATTTATTTATGCATTTTTCAAATTACCACGCTCTTTATTATTTCAAGAATTCGGTGGTCGTTGATTCAGCATAATTAGAGATGTTAATGCTTAAAAAACATTTCCTTCAATTAATATTCTCATTACTTAACATAAGATACGTTTTAGAGTGCTGAGAAAGGAAATTTTGATTCGCTTTCATTGAAACATCAGGCAATTAATTACACGTTTTTGATATAACATGGTTCGCTTTTATTTGACTTTCATATTTACTTCAATCTTTGATTCACCGGCTATTCAACAGTTTTCACTACAGTGGGTCCTGGATGAGTATAGGAAATGAATTTTTCTAAATTGATCCTCGTACGAATGTTCGGAGTAGTGTTCTAGATTGAATTTCTTGAGTCCCGATTGATGAGGTTGACTGACACGTTAGTCATAATTCATTTTATTTGTGAAAAAAACTGGTTGTATAGAAGTTAACGTGTACAAAATGAGTATAATTTCAATATGTTTGACAAACATGTTACAGGTATATTATACATATCACCTGGGCGTGCACTCATGGATTTAATGTTAGACGGTAATTTAAATGCAGTAATCATTGACTTACAATTGTATGGACGTCGGGTCCGCGCTAAAAAGTGTCCGAACTTATAGGGCGTTAAAATTGTATACAGAGCGTCATTCATGCTTTAGTCTTCGTTTGTTCGACTGACAGCGAAGCAAAATTAGACAGTACTGCGATGACATTACAATTTAAATTCAACGTTTTAGCTTTTTCATATTCCTTTACATGTCACTACGTTTAAATAGGTTGACTTGGCACATTTTTTTCGTGGTTTTTGTATTAGACCCGTCGTCCATTTATTTTTAAGTCAATGGCAGTTATAATTATACGGGTCAGTTTTAATGGCAATAGTATTGTAAAATGTAACTAGATGTGATAATAATTTGAATAACGTTAAAATTAAAATTAAATAAATAATAATATACAAATGTCAAGAATTAGACAATGAAGTCGGGGATTGGTCGTTTTGAATGAAAAATAATTTTATTCAGTTTAACTAACTTCTGATGCCCGAAGTTTTTTCTTCAGATACAATGAAGTCATCCTTATAAGAAACTGAGTCTATTAATATTAAAAAAAATTCAATTTTATTCATTTTCTATTTTTCGTCCCATACAATGAAATGATCCCTTTATGAAATTTAGTCGCTCAGCACTAAAAAAAATTATGATCAATTTTATTCATTTTTACAGACAACTCACGCTTGACCAAAAAATTGACTATGCCAAAATTTAAAAAAGACGTAGTGGTTTTTGAGACAGTGCCCCATTAAAAAAACTGCATATTGTAGTAGTACATTATATTTGTCGATTAGTTTTATAATTTTTTTTAATAAAATAATTTTTTTGGACAATCTGTCAGTTTTAAAAATAAAAATTCACACTAAATTGAAATAACAATATCATTTATATGTTTTTCTATTAAATTAAGTGACCGGACGAACAACTGGTGTTAAGCGACACGCCTACCCGTAACGGTTGCAGTGCCACACAGAGTTTTAAAACGCAAATACCTGAAGGACACTGCCACGGCGCCCCGTCACCGTGAGACATAAAGTTGGTAAGTCCCATGTGCTTGTAATTTCACCGGCACCCTAAGGTCTTATTCAGAGTGCGGGCACAGGTTCGTCTAAATCTAATGTACGTAGACGCGCGCTGCTACTGTGCACGCAACAGCGACTGTGTCGAGGCGGGCGTGGACGCGGCCACTGGTGTGCCGCGCGGTTGGATCTATTGACTAGGTCCGCCCGTACCATTCACAATGCTTGGCCTAGCTTCTGTTTGCATCTTTGACGTGTGGATCTAACGGTTTTAGTCGCTTGGGAACTGTGAAAGGGAAGACGCCAAGACCTAATAAATGTTTTCTTTCTTTTTCAGGTCATAAATGCTGAGCAGGCGTCTATAGATTCTAATCGGATAACAAGGACTTTTAATATATATTATATCCTTTTTGTTAATAAGCCTACGTAACAAGCATAAAAAATAACAGTTTTATAAATAAATAAGTTATGTTATTGTACAGAAATTAGCCCAAAAAAGTCGTGGTAGCCTAATGGTTTGACCTACCGCCTCTCAAGCAGAGACCGTGGGTTCGAACCCGGGCTCGCACCACTGAGTTTCTTAGAATTTATGTGGCGGCGCTCGCCGCCGCGCCCTTGGCACTCTGAATGAGCCCTAAGACCCGGCGCGCATTGGCGGGCGGGACGGTACGGCAAAGAATCCTTCGGCAACCCTACATCTTGCATGTACACATTGATGGCAAATATGCTGCGATACCATTCGGCATGCCGAAGCAAACAGTTGCAACATCGTGCTCGCGCCTCTATTCAAATCAGTCGTAACGTTAAACGTAAAAGCCTGCCGAACAGAGATAGGCAAACGCCCAAGTTTTAACCCGGCACTTTGTTAACGCCGGTTTAAATCGAGGGCAAAAACTATTTGCACTAAATATTTTTTTGTTGTAAATCTAGTTTTGTTCATATTTATTGTTATAATTAGAAAAGTTTAATTGCTTTCTGTTCTAGACGATTCGATTTGCCTTTCTATTGAATTCATTCGTTTGAAAATTACATTGAAATAAATCGATATAAAAAATACTTTGACCTTAAGCACTTAAATCGACTTTCATAAAAATATGCATCCTTAGTAGTGAGAATCCATCGGATTGCAAGGTGGATATTTTGTGGAAAAACGATATGTTACATCGAAATTTTTAATAAGTATGGAATTATACCGAATTCCGTATTCGCCATGTCTAGCCAGGGTTTTGGGCAGAAATGGGTTAAAGCCCTGTTAAAACCCGTGCTGGTTGATTGGTTTTTAACCCACTGCTGAATTTTTTCTGAGTTTTCGATCTTTGTATTAATAATTATAACAAACGAGTGGAATGATTTCACAAAAAATAATTGAATATCAATTCAATAAAAATGTAAAATACAGCGAATAGCGACATCTCTCGCCAGGACTGGTAACTGTAAAGGTACTAACTAGGTGATAAATCTTTCATAGATTTCTCATAGATGGCGCTACGACTAAAAAGTCGTTGACAAAACCAAATACAAAGACACGACGCAAGCACGTATAAAAATTCGTGAGGTCCACTGGTTCGTTCCGTGGCTTAGGTGGGCGTCTGACACGGTAAGCTAGAAGACGTCGGTTCGAATCCGGCCGGATCGAAGGATTTTTTTTGAGTGTTCGATCTTTGTATTAATAATTATAACAAACTAGTGGAGTAATTTCATAAAAAATAATTGAATATCAATTCAATAAAAATTTAAAATTTACTATATATTTTTTCCAATATGATTGATTCAACACCCATTGTTATCTGAATCAACCAAAGCCGTTCGAGGTTCTTATAGACCCTTAAGTAACAACGAAATTGCCACGAAGCGTTTATCTGTATTTATAGATAATTATCAAATTTTACGAGTGCTGTAATAAAACGAAGTCGTTGGCAAGTTTATTGAGAATTAAGTATTCTTGACTTTACAATTTGATGTTTGTTTAAGAGTAATGTGCCGAAATTATAGTCTGGATAAATTATTGCTTTCAGTTTTCTGCGTATTATTTAAACTTAACCTTAGCAAACGCCTTAAATGGTACATAGTGAACGTAAATATATATGTGTATATATATTTGCATTCTCGCCATAAGAAATTAATAACATTCTGTTCAATATCCTGGCTAATAGTATCTAGTAAGGTTTTGTAAAATTGTCTCCAAGCGTATTCACCCTGGAGGACAGGACCCCGCCACTAGCTTCACCGAGCGATACATAATCTTTCTCAATCGCTTATTTACCTATATACTTTTTAAATTGTATTTATGTACTAGTATTGTTATAATTTACTTATTATTTACATTAGTTAGAAAAGTTGACTGAAAAAAGATTTTTTTTAACTTAGATTTGGTACTTACCAACTTTAGGTTACATGAAAGTAGTGGTAGAAGTACCTTGCTCCACAGGTGGTGGCAGGCTCCCCAAATATGCAGTTTCATTTCAACTTAGCACATTCTTCACAACGGAAAAAGCAGAAAGAAACCAGAGACGAATTTTGCATGTAATTCTTCGATAGTCGTAATTTACGTAAACTAAACTTTTCACATCATGCCATAAGAACGCACTTGATGGTAATGCAGGTTCTAGTGAACATGGTAGCGGTTTTTTTGTACTAACTCTTATTTACATACCAAACCACTTTGTATTTCGTGAGAAACTAGAACGCAAGCGCGATGTCAGCGGAACGTAGACGCAATACGCAAGGTCGACTTATGATCCACCAATCACGCGCTCGATACGGTACTCTCCCCGTCCCTACCCGTACTCTACCACCAAATAGATCTAAAATGCATATTTTCTGCGCATATAGGTCATTGTTCAAATGGTTGCCGGTACCTGTGGCACGTGTAGTGCAAGTCAATGACCTTGGGATCAAGCATGGTTACCGCAATTAAATAGAAAATAAGAATTTAGGAAATTTTTTTCGAATAATTTTTTCAGTGATTTGGGTTCAGTTTCTTCAGTTTCGGATGTAGAATGACCTCTGCAAATATGACGAGAATGCAAATCAATACATTACATATACATATCGATACCTCTCAGGTAAGTTGCTGTAAGCCACAAAATTGCATCAACTTGGAACAAATTGCTATTTCTGCCGCCAAGTAGTAATGTCGGCATTACTGCGTTCCGGTTTTGGAGGGTAAGGGTGCTGGTGAAATTACAGGCACATAGGACTTGTCAACGTATGTTCCAGGGTGATTGATGCCGTGGTAGCGCCCCTCAGATCTTTGCCATTTAAAGCTCTAAGTGGCGCTGCAATTGTTATGGACAGGCTTGTCGATTAACGGCAGTCGCATGACTTATTCGCCTCATTACTTGCTATTATAAAAAAAACACTGTTCATTTACAAAGTCCCTATATACCGACTCGAGAGATAGGGTTTTCCGGAGAAACTACGGGCTCGACGGCAAGACCAGGGTACGACGGGCATCCGGGCCAAGCCCTCCGCCAGTGATACGCCTTTGCCAGACTTGGGTAAGAACTCGCTGGGGTTTGTGGTTAGCTGCAGAGATGAACATGTTTGTCTACCCCGGTTTTGCTTGTGCCGGGGCGTCTGTCTCGTGAGCAGCTAGCACGTCTTAGTAGCGGTCTAGTTGAGGGCCTGAAGCGAGGAGACGCGTGGAGCACGTGAGTTGCCCTTTAAGTTGGAAGCTAAGTCCGGACATTGACGCAAGACACTGCGACTGGCATCTTCGGCACTAGCCCGGAGAGCTAGTGGAGGATAAGCTAGATATCCTCCGATTCCTCCAGCCGCTTAGGTTATTGGGAACTGGAGAGACGTCGTTTTTCGGCGACGGGAAGTGAGCGTGCCTTACAGCTCCGCCACCAAAGAGGATATTTGGTTGTCAACCCAGAGTCAACGGTTTAGCGGTAGCAACTGCTAGTTGTGCAATGCGCAATGGGAAGTGAGCATGCCTACAGCTCCGGTACCTATCTGGAAAATAGGGAGGGTACGTGCACCCGGGGCGGCTCTCGAAGAACCGGATGAAGTCAAATGACAGAGGTGGGTGACAACCCTGTGCACTGGCTGATCTGGGGTCAGAACCTGAACTTGTAAGGTTCCTGTGCGCGCACAGGTTATAGTGTCCTTCTCGTATGCCCTAAGGGTAGGTAGGGAGGGTCACTATAATCAAAACTAACGTAGAAAGTTATGGTGCTTGTTCATTTACAAAAATGTAATTTCATTTGTGAAGAATATATTTCTTTTGTAATTAGGTTCAGTTTTCTTGTAAAGTTTGTTTTTTTCTATCGTGAAAATTTTTTGAATCGTGTTTTTACACCATATGCTTAATCAGTGTGTATCACCTATTTTACTATATACTTTTCAAAGTGATTGATTCAACACTTTCACTATTATGTGGAATCAATCAAAGCCACGCGAGGTTGTATCGACTTTTAATAACGCTAAATACCACATCTCAAAAGCATCAATTTTTTGCCTGTCAGCGACCAGTGACCGCCCAGTTACCGCGCTTTCACGTACATTAAAGGCGAATCTGAATTCGCTTTACTATACAACAACATTTAAATTCGTCGGAATAATACAAACGCGCGATCGCCGCCGCGTAGACCAAACACAAGCCAGACTCGCTCGCGCGCCCTTAACTTCATTTAAGTTAAAACGTAAAAGTTAAATAAATAGAGCGTATTTGGCCATGATAGTTAGATGCACTTGGTTGTTGCGCGGCGGCCACGCGGCTGCCGCGCGGAATGAGCGCGGATAAATCGACACCTCCAATGAACACTACGCCATCTTTATTTTTTGGTCGTCTTCTGTTATTTTTGTAAACAGCCATATTTATTTGCCTTAGTAAATAAATATGGCGGTTTAATATAAATATAATCTTATCCCTCCCCGAATTCTGTGAAAAAAAGAAACAAGAACAAAAAAAACGAATTTTGTAAAAAAAAAGAAAAAACCAAATAAAAACAGAACAGGTCCAAAAATTAAGTTGGCTTAGTGTTCATTGGAGGTATCGAAATGCGCCCTTAGGCGTGGCGTATATATAAATATATTTGAAAAAAAGTATAAATATGCGAATAAAAAACGGCTATTTATAAAGAGCAACTCTTGAAATTTCTTGCACTCTAATAAGTGGTAATAGTAACCTATCCAATTAGTAATAGTTTTTACTCAATATGACGATTCCAAAGGTAATTTACTTACATATAAAATGAAGATACATATATTTGAAATTACAATAGATAGATAGTTATTTATGTATCACATAAACACAAACAGTTACATACTAAACAAATAACAAACATTGAACAAGCAAGATTAAATAAATAAGAACCAGGAACGTGTCCTACAAATGTATGTCAATTACGTATGCGTATGTATATGCGCTCCGTGTAAATGTGTGTGTATGGCTTACGTTGCTATGGCTGTATCAGTGTAAGTCCAAGCGACACAACCTCCACTTCTGACGGCCGAAGCAGGACTAAAGCGGACAGGGGGAA
>NW_020653850.1:4698409-4805598 GCF_003589595.1 Hyposmocoma kahamanoa
CGCTATTCAATGTATTATAATTTTTTATTGAATTGATATTCAATTGTTTTTTGTGAAATTACTCCACTAGTTTGTTAGAATTATTAATACAAAGACCGAACACTCAGAAAAAATTCCTCCGATCCGGCCGGATTCGATCCGATGTCTTCTAACACACCGTGTCAGACTAATTTATTTTATTTATACCTAGTATTACACATACTTACACATACCTAGTATTCACTGCAAATTGCCTATCAGCAAACAATGATTTGGAAATTGGCTGAGGAGCAACGATGTAATTCCGTCTACGGTACATGAGCAAAGGGTTAAAAATAATGGGTGGAGCTTTAGTACAGTGAACAGGATGTATAATTATCTCATTGTAAGGTGACCACTAAATTGATAGAGTTCGTCGGTAAAAATTTGAAAGGTATTGAGTACACTACCGTAAGAATACATCGTTGCCCTCTTTCCACCTACGAGAATTTAGTTTTCCAAGCACCACCCTACACAACAATGCAATGACTCATTATGGACTGAACTAAAATGAGCTTTCGTATTCTACAATTTACATAGTCAATATGTGTGTACTATGAAAGACGCTGATCTAGCATAATGCCAAGATACCTAGTGGATGCAACCCTCTGAATTTGTACACTATTACACTCTTGAGTATTATGTTAGAAACCTCCGCCATATCGTTTTGGAACATCATATAAATACAATCGTCCCCTGGAAAACGGTAATGCTGTAACCCGCAATACATGCAAAAATCCTTTTTTTTGCATATTCTTGTACAGTTTCTTTTTCCGCTTCAATTGGTCTGGATCTCATGTCTCTAAAATGAAAAATAAACTCTGGACAGCATAATTTTTGTAACGCTTTTTCTGATTAAGGAATTTTAAAACTATTTAACCCACATAAAATCCAGTGTGTTTTTGCGAAATGTGCGTTACATCAAGAACACGTAATTAAATTTTGCCTCTGATTACAGCATTTTTGCGTTCCCTAATATTAAAATTGTACCACTTACAGCATTTACTTGGGTGTTGTTAAGTACGAACAATGTGATTTACAGCGTTTTAAAGGTCCGAGTTTTAACAGTGCAATGAGTGTTACGATGTTTAAAAACAAATATAAACTAGTACAGAACTTCTCCTTACGTTATGTTATCCTTCCCTCGCTTAAAGACACCGCGATTTACAGCAATCTTTAGAGACTACGCATGCAGCAATGAGGGTACTTGTGTGTGTTGTCCGAGGTTTTTTATGGCAAAATCGAAAGTATGTTTTCAATTATTATTGAAAATATTTCTTTTTTATTATTTTCCTTATTTTATCTTATTACTTACTATATTTAATCTCATTTATTTATTAAGACCATAAGGGTCACAAATTAATGAACTACGTAAGACTCGTAAATATTGCATGCATTGATGCATTTAAATTATAGTGAAATTAAATCGACTAAGAAATCCTAAAAGTTCAAAGTTATTGTGATATGTTAATATGTTTAAGTAATTATTATTCACCAAGTCAATAATACGGATTTAGATACAATATTGCAAACAACCCATTTTCTGGATACATACATATATCTCTCGCCGTTCTCCCATCGGGGCAGACAGGCAAATTTTTAAACCTGTAGTGCGTTTCCGTTATTTTATGATATTTCTTCTCATTTAACATAACAGTAACCATCATCGGTTACTATTCATGCATACCACAAAGTTTAATTAATACTAAAATAGATACATGTATAAAATATATTCTACACATGCTAACAAATATAAAAACACAAATAATGTCACAAAAAAAGAAAATGCCTGGATGAGCTAAAAGAGAACAAAGAAACAATTTTCTGTCGACGACCGCTATGCTGCTAGATCAAAACAATCTAAGACTGAAATTTAAAATAACAAATTACTACGGCCATCAGACGGTTCTAATAAAATGTAATCTAATCCAATGTGCAACAATCTTCCACCGAGGGATAATTTAACCAGATTCAATGCCACAAACTGCATCAAGAAGCTCCGTGACATGTCACCAAAGGATAGGCAACACGCCAAACTCAAAACTAGTCTCTACAAAAGTTTATGATCTGACGCCCACGTTTCGAAACCCTGAGAAAAATTTATTCAAAGTATCTACTGAAATGATCATAGAAAATCTGTACTTTCAAAAAGACCAATAATGCAGAAGCTGGTTGCAGTTCCCGGACGTAACCTTTCACCCGAAAATATCGATGATGTACAACCGGGTTGCAGTTCATGGAATATGACAAAGAATTACGACACTATTTAGAAGGTTTAATTTCAAATTTTTTTTCATTTTAAAACCTGCTTAATGGATGAATATAGATTGGTTTTAATTTAAATTATAATCATGATAAAATGTGTCTATATTTTTACTATTTTCGTTCATTGCCTAGTATTATTGAATTTATACTAACATATAATAATTTTAAATCTTTAACATGTAGATAATCTTTTTCCTTGTAGGTACTAGGCAATAAACTATAATAGAAAATGTAAGAACATAAAATGAAAAACTACTATTCAAGAGCAAGATTAGTTGTTGATTATAATTATTTTATGGAATTTAAAGAATTTATAATTCATCAGTTCTAAGAACAATGTAATATGGCATACAAAGTGTCGATGATTTTGTTTTATTGTGTTAAATCTCCAATATTATAATTCGATTTGTTTCATTGTACTCATTGTGACCAAAGTCTTTTTCACAAATAGTGGTTCTTTTTATTACATTAGAGTACATTTTAAAAACCATGTAAATTGCATGTGATTTTCACTAACACCATTTTAATGTAATCTGCTTTGGTTTAAAAAATACTCTTACAGCAGCATTGAATTTCGTACATCTTCAAGAAGTTAACATTTCAAGATCAAAAATGTGTTAGGGAGCTCTAATTAATTTATATCACTCTTAGAATATTATAAATTGACGGCATCAGTCGCACCTTCATACAAATTAACTTGAAAGTTGCAGCATTCTTTGGGGTTAAAATCTGAAAATCAAATTGTCGTAACCCACATTTCGTCATTAGGAGTAGGACTATTTCAAACCCGAGTTTATTGTTAAGAAGTTAAAAAATAGTTTTTATAGGTAAATTTGGCACAAAAAATCTCGAACCATTTCAAAGTTATAATTTTTTCTCGTTTTTGCAATTTTTGTTTTGGCTACAGTGAAAAGTTGAGTTTTTGAGTGTTACAGCATTATCGCTTTCGAAGGACGAGTCATGATATAAACATTGGAATATGTTTATATCGGCTACCGACACAACTTCTATAAAGGGGACACGACTTTTTCAATAAAGTGGAACGGGTAGCGCGCCCGTAGATAAAAGGCCTTTTGCAATGAGTCGTCCGAAAAACGTACTTTACCTAGACTGTATTGCTCCCGCATACGTTCAGGACATGTCCATTTTGAAAGTATTAAAAAAACAAAATAGAAGCAACAGCTCGACACCCTATTCTTTAGTAGCAGTAGAGCTCATGATGAAAGGGTCCGTCCAGAGAGGTGCTATAACTATTTCTGCCGCCAATCAGTAATGTCAGCATTACTGTGTTCCGGTGTTGAAGGGTAAGGGTGCAGGTGAATTTACAAGCTCATGGGACTTGTCAACTTACGTCTCAGGGTGACGGGCGCAGTTGTAGTGCCACTCAGATCTTTGCAAATTAAAACTCTGAGTGGCACTGTAACTGTTATGGACAGGATTTGTTCGTCCCATCACTTGATGTTATAAAAACAAAATTCTATATTAATATAGTCAATGTATACTGCGCCATTTGGATTCCATTTTTGACCTCCTTTTATACAAGGCGACATTTTTGGTTTCGCGATGTTTTAAGGAGCTTTTTACCTAATTGTTTCACGCCTCCACATTGCTGAGTTAAGTGAAAATTAAGTGTCTTGTAGTAAATGTTTATTATCTTCTCGACAAAAGTAAAGATCGTTAATATTGATAGGTAAAAGGCAAACAAAGCATCGTGACTTGAAAACTGTCACCTTTTAAATCCATCACGTTTTTGTAATAATCGAAAAATTCACCATCGCTTTAACATCATTGATTAGGACCCCTATTGTTATTACAATAGAGTATATCGAAATATATGTATATCCAAAACCGATGAAATTCATTTCAAAAAAAGGAGAATCTTTGTGGAATAATTTAGCTATTTACAAAGAGTAATCAACTTCTACCAACTGAATCACGAAACGTGAATATTCCGTAAATTATGACAATGATATTAGAAATTTACAGACTGGGGATAAGCAACACTATTAACAATTTACGAAGAATTTTGATTATTATGTTACTGTTGAGATACTACACAAATTTGACATCGTTGCGATCCTCAACTCGCTACAAATGTACTGTTCAAATTTTCGTTACGCTCGCAGTCTCTGTTTAAATGTGTTATAACTTTGAAGCAATGCTAGTTTTTATTATGGTTTTCTTTTGTGTAGAACTTTCGCGAGTAGAAACCAGTATGAAACAGTATGTGTTATTGTATTCAAATTCATACAGTAAGTACGTAATTTGAATACTACAACACTTGCAGTACTTATTTGGACTTTCTAGTGAGCTGCAGAAATCTTCAATTGCATTGTTTGTCAACTATAATATTGTTACCTTATTTTTAATTTTACAAAGAAAACATTCCAATTTACGCTACATTAAGTTGCACAAATTATTTCATTTAATGAATTGTTATGAATTTCAATTAATTATTAATTAATAATAAAAATTAGAATAAACTAAAACACGTTACCACTAATTTTACTGCAGTACTAATTAATATGTTTTAGTTTATTCTAATTTCTATTATTAATAATAATAATTTGAACTTAATCAAAATTCATTCAATAAAATAATTTGTAAAACTTAATGTAGCGTAAATTGGAATATAATATTGTTCTTTGGTTTATTAAATAAGAATAAGTAATAGCATGTCACTTAATAGAGCATTAAAATTAATGAACGTTTGTGCAATCATACTAATAGTATTATAATTATAGTACAATATTTTATGTGATAAATGCAATAAATGTGTCGTCAATGACACTGTGATGTTATTTAAATACGAAATATTGTTAATAAACGACGTCTATTGTCATTGGCGTTAAGTTACAGCAACACGCGACGTTATGACATTTTTTTATATTGGTTTGCACGGAATTGCAGGAGTGATATGCTATCACAAAGACGGGCAACTCTATACCTGGTGAACTAGCCATTGACTTCCAATGGGATAAACGTTACGTCATGGGGTACTAATGTCAGTTGCACAGACGTCTATTGACTTTAATAGTGACGTTTCTGCAATTAGTCCCTCATAATGTATCTATATATTTTTTAAGTCAATGCTCTAATATGGGTATTTAGTAGCCCATAATGATAAAAGTTTGTAACACAACAACCCGCAATCCTTGGACGAAATAAAGGGTAAGTTATATTACTTGGTAATGAGTTATGTATATTACGAATTGTTAATAAACACGAACTTGAAACGTGCGTAGGTTGATTAGAATCCATTTTTTAAGAGGAAAAAAGACCGAAGAAAGATCGTTTTAATAATTACACGTGACTAATTGAATGTTTAAACATGTGACGAAATTTGGTAAAACGATCTTTATATCATGAATATGAATAAGGACGTAAGTTACACATTTTATTTAAGCAATAAAAAATTATTTAAATAGTTCGATTCAGAATTTCTTGTTATTATTAATCGTGCAAATAATTTAATTCGTCTGTCGAAAATAACACATACTTGGTTTTCTACGAATTTGCCATAGTTTCAACGATTTATTATATAATTCCATTTCATCTATACTACAAGTCACGTCAATGGACGTAGTAATGACTACGAGTATAGTAAGAGACGAAATAACAGACACTTGGTCTTCTACGAACTTACCATAATTTCAACGAGTTACGATTATAATTCAATTTAAATTTCTTACTACTAGACGTGACGCGGTCGCGAACGGTGCACTCAACCCTTGATGAAGACCATCGATTATGGTTGAAACTAGTTGGACTGCTTCCGACTAAAATACTACGCGAGTAAGTCCGGTTACTTTTATACTGTAATAACGCACACACCCAACATAGTAAGTTTGTCCAATACTACGAGTATAGTAACAGACGAAATAGTTTCAACGATTTATTATGTAATTCGATTTCGTCAATATTGTAAGTTACGTCCATTACTATTTATACGTGTAGTAAGAGACGAAATAACGTATTACTTGGTCTTCTACGAATTTGCCATTATTTCACAATTTACGATTATAATTCGATTTCGTAAAAATTGTAAGTTACATCCATCTGTTGTAAGAAACGAAATTACATAAACTTTATCTTTCACGAATTTCCCATGCCTTCATCGATTTACTGTGATATATACAATTCGATTTCGGCAACACTGTGACATATCCTTTACTGTTGTAAGGAACGAAACAACACATACTTTTTCTCTACAAATTTGCTATATATTCAACGGTTTATTGTAACGTAAACATTTCGATTCTGTCATAACTGTAAGTTACGTGCATAATGTTGTAAGGGACAAAATGACATAAACTTTGAGTGCTGCGAATTTGCCATATATTCAACCATTTCCTTAAAATTGTAAGTTATGTCTATTAGGGAACAGAGGGTGCTAAATGATAAATTTTGATCGCCAAACAGTATTTTGATGCTTATTTGGAAGACCTCGGCGGCCCAACTATTTACACTAAAGGTGAGGTCAGTCGGGCGTAATTATGGAGTCGCGCTTTTGAGTCTTGTAGTTTACGTTTGACTAAAATTCGATAAGGGCGCCAGACGAATGTATTTTATTCAATTACTTTTAAGCGTTTGTACAGAGTGTTTGTGCTATATTGCGTATTGTATCCATTAAATATAGTGTGCATTTATGAAGCATACGAAGATGATGTTAGGAAAAAGATCTGCCTACATCCACTCAATACGAAAAAAATTTTGCAGCAGTACAGCTCCTAGTGATCTTTCACTAGGAGCTGTGTTCTTTCAGGAAAATCCTGCCATCTTATTTATTTCTGCCGCCAAGCAATAATACGAGCATTACTGTGTTTCGGTTTTGAAGGGTACACGGTAAAAACAGATTACTTATAAAAAGACTAAATTCTTTTTATGAAGACAAATTTATCAAATCCAACAAAACGATTCTCTCCCTATAGACGCTAGAGAATAATTATTTGATAATAGTAAAAAAGTCTCAAGAGTGTATTTTAGTTATAAGAAATATTTAATCCAAGAGCAAATTAATTTACTTCAAGTCACAAAGCCACTCTAGGTTCAACAAAATATTTATTAGTTATTAGAAATGTCCGATTTTGACTTGAAAAAAAAAGAATGAAAAATTGAGAGGTGCTTAAGTATTTGACTGAAGATTTATGTTTTCTAATATTAAAAAAGAGTACCGTTCAGTGCCATATAAATGCTACAGCGGCAGAAAGCACTAACAGTTGGAAATATATGAGATGACTTTATACTATTGAAGTTAACAAAACGATACCGCGTTTCAGAGTACAACTAATGCCATCTAGCAGAGGCGCGGTGGAACTAATTGCATGTTGAAGTTGTACTTGTTAGGTTAGGTTAGGTTAGGTTTGATTTTGATTTGATTTGATTTCATGCTGAAACCAAATTTCCTAAATTATGACTACAAATAACACACTAACAAACTAGAGATACTACGTATTGTTTCTTTGGATGACTGTTTATGATTTTTATGATTACAAGCACAAGTAAAAGTAATCATTACCGCGTGCGCCGTCGGCGACATGTCACGACAACATTGACTATAAAAACGCAACGAAATGTTGCTTTAAAAATATACTCTAGAATTTAGAATGTTAATCTGAATAGCAAACTACTTCTTTTTTTGTTTAAGAATATATTTTCTTAAAATACACCCAAGAAATTTTGAATTCATTTAAGATTATTTAAATTGGATGTAAGAGGTAAAAATTTCTTGATGTAAGTAATGTCCAATTAATTGATTAGAATTGAAATAAAATCTTAAAGTGAAGGTATTTGTCTAAAAGTTAGAATAAAGTTACGAGTAAAATTGTATTAGAAAAAGATAAGCAGTATTTTTGTAATGACAATATTTTATTACATTTAATAAATATTTTTTCAGAATTAGCAAATATTTTGAGAAATTGCTCTTTCTTATAAGTAGAATTCCTTTTTTTTGTGTAGACGTGCTAGTGAAATTCCAGGCACATGGGACTTGTCAACATATGTCTCAGAGTGACAGGTGTAGTGTCAGTACCTCTCCGATCTTTGCGTTTTTGTGAGCAGATGAAAGTTCATGTGAACATCCAGACGTGTAAGGTATTATTACCACATGCCAACAAATGTTTCCCTCACCCCTCCCTACACCCGCACAAATACGTCACACAGTGCGACCGAAGTTTCGTCGTAATTACGCGCATGAGTCGCCACACAACTCATGTTGCGTCTTCGTGTAGCATAAACCGGACTGTTGTATGAAACCGAAAGTAGTATAAATGACGCGACTCCAAAGACTCGACTCACACAACTCACAAGATTACGCTCGTGTGGCGTCACCCTCATATTAAGACCAATTTGGACAACGAACTTTTCAATAAATATATTGGATCTTGTCTGTGTACTTGTCTGGTCAGTCCGTTAGATACGTCAGGTATTCATAGTATAGGTTATAATATATATATATATATATATATATATGTTACCTATAGTATATACCTATGACCATACACTTTTCGTTACTTTACACTGGGACAGTTGCTTCAGCTGTACCAAGCTCAAGTCCGGTCGTGCATGGAGTACCTACGGTTGCCACTTTAGGAATGGCTCTGCTACAGATCAACTGGCCACTTTGGATTCAATTGACAACCGTACCAGAGGCTTATAGGTGACGCGGAATTAGTGGAGGCGAAGCTGCAGAGCCTTGACCACCGCCGTAAAGTTGCCAGCTTATCGGTATTTTACAGGATAAATCACGGAGAGTGTGCGATGGAATTACACGATTTAATTGCGCCTATCCCTTTTCATCACCGGGGGACTAGACGTAGGTTTGGGTTCAACCCCTTTGTTGCGGATATTCCAAAGATTGGCACGAAGCGTTACACTTCCACATTTATATGGCGAACGGCTAAAGAGTGGAATTCCATGCCAGCAGACTTGTTCCACGAACGTTACAACTTGGGTCTTTCCAAAGCGGGAGTGAATAGGCATTATTTAGGTTTGCATGCACCATCGTCGACTTTACCGTCACTTTCCATTAGGGTAGATGGAGGTCAAATGCGCTATTATATTATATAAAAAGAAATATTACCTTCTAAGTTACTTGGTTAGGATACCTCCCACCAGGTGCTGACCGGGCATGGCTGCTTCGGTCACTACGTACACAAGGTGGCGAGGAGGGAACCGTCCCCGTCGTGTCACGAGTGCGGCGCTGCGGATACCACCGCGTAGCACACCCTAGAGGTGTGCAGCCGGTGGGATGAGCAGCACCGTACCCTGACGGGGACAATAGGGCAGGACCTCTCGCTGCCGAACGTGGTTGCCGCCATGCTCGGTAGCGAGGAGTCCTGGGATGCGGTGGCCTCCTTTTGCGGAGAGGTTGAAAGGGTTGTAACCCTAACTAGCCGTGAACAGGTTCACGGCAATGAAATGGGAAACTTCCAGTCCACAAAATTTATTAAAGAAGTAAAGTTTAAAGAAAGTCTGTAACAATATAAGGGCAAATGTAAAAAAACAGGTATAACAATATAAAACACTCCCTACACTTTATTATTAAGGCACTTACCCCTAAATTGAGGTAAACCCAGGGGGTTTTAGTGGGGTAGGCCCTCCAGTCTGGAGGGAGAGTCCCCACATAACCCCTGAGTCTCCCTATGCTCAGGGGTATCTATAAAGATTTCCCCCCGTAAAAAAAAGGGTACCTCCCGCCACAGGAATTTGAACTGAACAAATTTAAAATCAAATTTATTGAATGTCAGGTTGTTTCACCATCATGGTATTAAATTATTTTTTGTGAAAATACTCTACTAGTTTGTTATAAATATTAATACAAAGATCTCAGCTACTGGTAGCGGAAAGGTGCCTGGCTGAGTGAAGAAATGGATTTCTCACAGATGGCGCTACGGCAAAAAAGTCGTTAAAAACAGAAACAAAGATTTGCAACAATCACATAGAAAAATTCATATGCTCCGCTGGTTCATTCTGTGGCTTGGTTTTCTAGAAGACGTTCGAGTTAAATGTTCTCTTTGTATACTAATATAATAATAATTAAATTTAAAATCTTTATTTTATGAAGACATTTAAAAAAGGTTCGATGATGTGGGCACAATATATGTACAAAACAATCACAGTATTTATGGCAAGAATCGACATTAAGCCTATTACGTTTTTTTAACACAGCAAATCCATTAAGATGTTATCAACTTTTTGGTAATCTATAAACAATTTATGAGTTTTGAACATTGTTTGTTGCTTGGCGAATATGAACAGCAAGGTGAAACTTTCTGGAATGAATCTTTGTAAAGAACTGTGATTATTTAGAATAAGTTAATATACAACAGGTGACTTTATGCTAAGTAGCAATTTCTACTAGGCAACCTTAGGTTATAAAAGGAAGAGATGTCAATGGAACTCTTACTTTCTTGTCTGCCAAGTAAGTGGTTGCGTTTTTGTGGCATCTTTATGAAATTTACATTTTACTATGAGCTCTGTCGTTGGTCACTCTAAAATACAAAGTGGCGTAAAAATTTAAAAAGAAATAAGCGCACCAGTAGTTCGGTAGGTGGGAAAAAAGACAAGGGAGAAAGAATTGAAGATTTTTTTATATTTAAAGGTGCCTACAGCATTCGATTTTTTATCATTGTCACTGTCACTTGATATGCTATTTTGGACGCTTAATGAGGTTCAATATCGAACACTAACTACACCAATTTAAATTCTAAATTATCGATAAAAACAAAACTCACTGTCGATCGTCTATTGCTTACTAACTTACTCCATTTTATATCAGCATAAGAGTCAATCGACAAAAAATACGATATTGTTTGTCCGTTTTTTAAACAATTTACTCGTTTTTGTCTGATCATACATGTTGATCGACAGTAAATACGACTTTGGTCGCCAAAAAATCTGTAGGCACCTTCAGAAAACCAATAATAATAATCTCAATACTGAGTATTAAAAAAACGGACCTCAAAAGTCATCCATCCCCTAGTTTGCCATGCTTAGAGATTGGAGTATTTTCTTCAAATTTAAATGGGACCACGACTGAGGTACTCTCTTTCCAACAAAAAAGAATCATCAAAATCGGTTACATACAAAAAAAGCATGCAGTCGAATTGAGAACCTCCTTCTTTTTAAAATCGGTTAAAAATAAAATACACTATATGGTTTACCTTATTGAGTGATTAACAACATCATACTCTGAATTTGTCAAACGGAAGGTGAGATTGTTTACACAAAGTCCATGGTGAATAAACAATACAAGCCTTGGAGGTAAAAGCCGTTTAGCTTAAACGTATACACAGCACAATATACAGGAACAGGAAACAAACTTACGAAATTGACGAGTCTACAAAGACCGTTCTGGAAAGAGCCTCGAGCAAGTACGGTGTGCGATACCCGCATAACAACTGTTATGCGGGTACCTGTTACTTGAGCTGTGGGAAAGTGAAGAGGGTAATTTCGCTTTTGTGAACAGGAATAAGTAATGGACCAAATTCAAGTGCAACAGGAAGTGGTCGTAGTAGTAGAGCTCCTTGTGAAAGAGTTCGTCCAGTGAAGTACTGGCACCTTACCTATTTCTGCCGTCAAACATTGATATGAGTAATTACTGCGTTCCGGTTTAGAAGGGTAAAGTGCTGATGAAATCACAGGCACATGGGGCGTCTCAGGGTGACGGGCAAGGTAACAATCTCAGTCGCAATTTCAAATCTTTGCGATTCAAAGCTCTAATAACAATAATAACGCACACACTCAACATAGCCCCGCACTAGGGAAACCCTGTGTCGCGGGTGACATGGACATACACATAGACAACCACAAATTACACCCAAACTCACGAGAGAAATAAATGTAGGCCATACAAACATTTCTCCCGGCCCGGAAATCGAACCTGGGGCTTCTGCGTGGCAGTTCGGCCACGGAGGCAGTTAAGCTCTGAGTGACACTGCAATTGTTGTGAACACACGTGTCGCTTACCACCAAGCTCACATGGTACACAAAGAGCTCTATAACTAGTAAAACGAATCCAGACCCTAACGGTAACTTTTCTCAGGCCGTTTATCCGTCATGCGGCAGTGTAAAAAAAAGAATGTTCGACACTTAGAATAATAACGCATAGAAACCTAGTCCGCACACGCTAAGTGAGGTAAATTGAAGCGCGCCAAAAGGGCCTACACGAGCGGGCGGGCCGTCAGTGCTCAAGGTCAACTTGTACCGCGAACAGATCAAGAATTTTAGCTAAAAATGACGAATTGTGCGGTAAATGAGTGTAAAAATACGTCAGACAAACATAAAATAGATACTAACATTACATTCCACAAGGAAGTAACGCGTTTCAACTTGTATTTTTATATAAATATTCACTAAAACCGAAAATTAACCTACTACTAAAACTAGCCTACATGAATTTGATTTTTGCCTCACTTGTGACAGTTCGTTTGATATGAAACTATCATTCTATGCGTTATTATTCTAAGGTTCGACACTACGTTTACCTTGACATGATTGCCCACTCTAGAGGAGGTTTGCTCCATCGGTTATCAGCCCTTCTGCAGACACGTCCGGCTCACTTTAGTTCTCTGACGTATAACTTCATTAGAGAAACTCCAAGCATAGCTCCCTCCATCACACGCTGAGCGAGTTTAAATTTGTCTATGAGTCCTGTTGTTAATGACCACGTCTTAGCTCTGTAGCTGTATCGTATTAAGTAAAATGTAAAATTAAATAAAGTGAATTTATTTCTAAAAAATAAAAACCTTTATGCATAAATTAGTAGAATTAACATTGGCGAGTCAGTTGACATTGCTCTCCATTTTGTTAATTTTATTATATGCTCAGGTAGTATTACAGAAACGGCCTCCAAATTTAAGGGAAGCCGCAGCCATGGAAAAGGTTAATTATGTTTTATTTCTCAATTGAATCCTTTACCAGTTACTCAGTAATCAAGCGTAAAAATCCTCTTGTTGCTATGACTAAAGTTCGTGAAGTCAGCTCAGGGAAGCGGAAATAATATTTTGAGAATTATAACATTTTTAAGTGTAAAATAAAAGGGAAACATCCGTATTAATAACAATTTTTGGTAATGAATATATTTCTTTTCTGATTATTATTATGATCATTTTGGACACATTTTTTTGACAAAATTCAAATAAAGGATGGACCAAATTGTAGATTTTTAAATTGAATAATTAAAATTGGACGTAGTTATAGTAAAAAGATCCAAGTGACAATTGGTAAGTTTCGAGAAAATGGAGGTTAAAGTTTTCGAAAGTTTAAAATTTTAACTACTGCTAGAATTCTCATCATCAGAATAATAAGGGTGGTTGGCCTTAATATTAGACATAACTGGTTGAAGACTGTATCACCTCAGTCAACCGTGACAATGGGACCTATAAAGGGCTTGAAATGCCGGTTTGTTTGAAAAAACAAATATACGCGATTTAAATCCATAAAAATAGTTTCATTTCCTATGTATAACAATCGCGAAAACCTAAGAACTCGATACAACAATGAATAGTTTAACGCCACTATGGCCAGGTGATAACTGAGGCTAAGCTCAATGGCATCATGCGTAGCATGGCGGTATATCGCATGCAATAATGATAAACCTCCCCGTGACATATTTATCGCAATCGATTTCTCCTCACCATTTTCCAATAGTTAATGTGTAACAATCTGTTTATATTTATTACTTCTGTTTATTTCGTTTGTGGCGCTCAAATTTAACGTTGATAAAATTACCGTGCAGAGCTGTCAAAATGTTTTAAATTCAGAAGTGATCTTGCCGTGGCCATGTTTGGCATTGCGATATACTTTCACGGCCATTGGTCGCGGCACATGAGTAAAGAAAACATGTGCACGCGGTGCGTCAAAAATGTGATGTCACATTACTTGACACGTTCGTTATTGTGATAAAATTTCAAAGTGGCGGTTTATTACACGAATAGACAGCTAAATGTGGGTATAATAGCTTTATCACGGAGGCATCAACGGGAGCTGGTCTATGTTAAATTTAATACATACAAATGTTTATACATACAAAAATTTAATATATACAAATGATGTCGGCCGTTCCATGAAAATTTGGAAGGTGATTTTTAAAATTTGAAAGGCTATTTTGAAATCCTACATTTTTTAAGCAACCAACGTTTAGTAAGATTGATCCAAAATCGAATGGATAGTTCGACTTTGCCACAAAAATAGCCAATACGATCCAAGTAATTGTGTTAAACGTAAGTGGAACATTCCGTCCCAATTAAAAAAATAATCAAAACGATCCAAGTTACTTTGGATCCTATTGTTTCGAGATTTTAAAAAGCCAATACTATACAAGTTACCTTGGTGCATTTTTGTTAAAAAAGAAACAATAAAAACAAAATGTTTCAAGTTTATTTGTATCTTATTGGCCATCATATTTCATAGTTTAGTATTTTTTAAGAACGATTCATACTCAAGTGGATCATGTCATGTGCTGTTGAATGAGAGTCCAGGACACCTGGATCGTCCATTAATAATACATACTTATAATTTCGCCAATATTAGAGATATCGACACGAGTCTTTCTGGCATGAAAGAATAGGCTACGGTGAATCGCGTGGTATTAACTCATTTTCGCCCTAAGTGTGACTAGGATCTTTTTATTATAACAACGTCCAATTATGTAATTTTATTAAAAACAAATTTCATATTTCACGACTTTCCTTCACTTCCAAAGAAAAATTGCAATACAACCAATTTCGCCTTTTGATTGAAATTGTAAAGAGTGTCCCATATTTCACTTATACTTCGAAAGCGTATCAATATAAAGTCTTTTAACCAAAAAATATTTATTAATTGTAGTCCATTGTAAACAATCTTGATACATCTTTTTGCAGAAACGTGCTTTACATATCAATAGGTATAAAAATAGGCTTGCAATTTCATATGAAGTTAAGTATTTGTATTTTGTATTTGAAGGTAAGTAAAAATCATTTTATAACAGTATATTTCATTAAATAGACATCTCAAAATTGTTTACATTTAATTAAGTACTGTACAAATGTACTATAGAAGAAATAATAATTTGTCCCTAGAAGTAGAAGACTGATTTTAATTTTTTTATATAATATGAAGTGGCGGGATGAGCAAGTCGTGCGCCTGGTGGTAAGCGACACGCCTACCCATAACAGTTGCATAGTAACCCAGAGTTTTACATTGCAAAGATTTGAGGGGAACAGGTCCCATCCATCAGCAGTTTCACCAGCATTCATACTCTTCAAAACCGGAACCCGGTAATGCTCACAATACTGCTTGGCGGCAGAAATAGGTATGGTGGCAGTACTTCGCTTTTTTATCGCTGGGAAATGCGTTACGTGTACCACTCGACTCATGATGCAGCGAGCGGATATGTGGGACTTCCCGGCGATAGTCCCGTATACCCACTAAACCCAGCAGTTAACTCCGAGAGGCGGCCCCGAATTGTCCATCCGACATCCGTTTAACATCCGTCCGACATCCGTCCGAAACAATTACTGTCAAATTAGTAATACTCGACCAAATCAAAAGACAACGTCAAATAAGAAGCGTTAATCGTGTCATGCATCTTTGAATTTAGTCAAGTATTATTTGACAGTTAATTGTTTCGGATGTATATCGGACGAGAGCGGGAGTAGACCTAAAAGGAGGCCTAAAAGGGTGCCCCGGGGTAGACATAAGGGCATCCAGGCAGTACTTCCATGAACTCTTTTAGACTCGCGATGCGCCACACTGTGATCCCGGCGCACTAATGCGACGTCGCGTGTCAGGCGGTGTAGTTGATAAACAGGACGCGACGCGACGCTTCGACTCTGCGCCAGTGTGAGTTAAGCCTTATAAGTAGTTATACTGCTACTTAGTATGTCTGTCACACCCTAGTCCCAGAGGAGGAATAGGCAGAGACCACGGAACGCCTCTTCACCCTGCCACAACTCTCGAGCCACACATACATCTACTATACTACCCTTTTCATACAACGTCTTTTATTCTTAGTTTACGTTTATAATATATATCTTCATAAAACATTTTGTGAGGCACATGCAAATTTAGAGGTATGAATTAGTAGGTCAATTCATACCTCTTTGGTCGCCAATTTGTAGCAACAACAATTTGCATAATACCCATCAATGTTATACCACTTATTGACTTGACAACAACCGACATAATCGTCCTCGAATGAACAAATTTTTGACTTTTCTGAAAAGGTAGAAAAGTTTGTTGTTTGAAAAGGTTTTAATAATGAACTTCGATATGAAATTGCTGTTTAATATCGCATATTGTTGAAAGTTATATCAGTATTAAAATTTGTTTCATATACTCGAACTAACTTCGGTATATGCAGTGTGCCTTTTTTAATTTAGAGACAGAATGGAGAAATCCGAAAGTATAGGACAATAATCTCAATACAGAGTACTAAACAAACCTACCTCAAAGATCATTCATCCCTTAGTATGCCACCCTTAGAGGAGGAATATTTTCTTCACATTTAAATGGGACCACATCTGAGGTACCCTCTTTCCAACTAAAAAAACAATCATCAAAATCGGTTCACAAACGCGTTATCGCGTAACAAATCGATTTGAGAACCTCCTCTTTTTTAAGTCGGTTAAAAATTAGTCAATTTCATTCATTTTGTGAAAAAAACATTTTATTAAATTTGACCAACTTCTGCTGCCCCAATTTTTTTCTTCCAATACAATTAAATGATCCTTACATAAAACCG
Organism: Hyposmocoma kahamanoa; assembly: GCF_003589595.1. Taxonomy (NCBI): domain Eukaryota; kingdom Metazoa; phylum Arthropoda; class Insecta; order Lepidoptera; family Cosmopterigidae; genus Hyposmocoma; species Hyposmocoma kahamanoa. Next base: position 4,715,421 of record NW_020653850.1, read on the forward strand.
AGTCGTTCGGTACTAACAAAAAAAAAATTAATATTATTTATTTTTATGGACAACTCACGCTCTTTCAAAAAACGGTTTGATGGTTCCTTAGATAGTTTCCCTGTTTTGGATAAGTTCCAGTTAAAAAAACACATTGTTATATATTTTTTAAGATACTAAATGACGGGATGAACAAGTCGTGCGCCTGGTGGTAAGCGATACGCCTGTCTATAGCAGTTGCAGTGCCACGGCACTGACACTGCGCCCGACAGCATGAGACACAAGTTAACAAATCCCATGTGCCTATAATTTCACCAGCACCCTTACCCTTCGAAACCGTTAAGCAGTTATGCTCTCATATTACAGAGTGAAGGGCGCAGAGACAGTGCCCCTCAGATCTTTGTGATTTAAAGCTCTGATTAGCACTGCAACTGTTATGGACAGTCTTGTCGCTTGCCACCGGGCGCAAAGCTAGTGCGTCGCCTTGTAGGATAAAGAAAGGCAACTATGACTATAGAATTTGCAATTCTAAGATCGCCGAAAACTTTTTGTATGAGCAATTAGTCAGAATAAAATTTGAACGTACCTATATTTGTTTTCTAAAACAAATCTTTGGAAAGAAAAACAAATATACGCGATTTGGAAACGAAAATACAGTTTGATTTCCTATATGTAACAACCGCAAAAATATAAAACTCGATAAAATAATATTTACCTACAAAAAACGGTTCACCATATATTTTTGTGCTTTAATAATAAAAATGTTTTCAGATTACCAAGAATAATTCGACACTCTCTTCACAGATACCGACATCACAATATTTATGTTACCTAAATCCTTTCGCAACCCGTCAACATTTACTACTGACAAAGGTCTGCGTTTCCTAATTCCTTAACAACAAGGCTTCGTTCGGGTCTTGTCACGGAAGCACCCATTTTAGTAGGTCAAGTTGTCAACCGTTCACAGCACCTACAATTTGCATAAATTTCGCTCGTCCCTCCAAAACGACTTTATCCGAAAAAGTTTGAGCAGGTCAAAGTTATCTCTTAGTTTAATGGGTTTTGTCGCGGGCAATTGGTATTTTTGAGGAATATTTCGCTTTTTTATTAAGGATGTTTTATTTTTTAGGCGTTCTTTATATTTGATCAATAAGACAAAATTTAGTATTATCAATTTTATCTTTAAGTCTTATACGATGATATATGAGTGTTACTGTTGAGTAACGTCTTGTATGTGTAATTAAAGCCAGCTGGCAATACATGAAATGGTAAGGGAAAGCTGTAACCATTAAAAAACAATCCTACATTCCTACCTAACAGCATAGCCCTAACCATACACTACTATATATTCGTACATAGATAGGTAGAGGAAGCCTGTTACCATGCGACCTAAGGTAACAGATGGAAGGTGGGAAGGATAAGGTGTGCAAGGAGTGTATTGTCTCATTGCCAGTCTCACAGACTCACAAGACTGATCAGATAAGCTGACGGCTAAAGGGGTCTTGGCCGCAGTGAGAGGATGCTATAGTCAGGAGAGTTCCGTCATCGTCAATGAGACAGCGTTGATGTCTGGATTCAAAGAGATCTTTATGTCTAAAAAGTAGACTATTTATACAAATTCTATTAACATGTGTGCGTGTATATCTATAATATAATTTTTAAATGTAAAACAAAGGAAACGTCTACTCAGTAGGCTGGTCTTGCAGATTTCTATTCGGTCAGTGCGCAGCTGAGTAGTCTATTATCGTCACGTGGTAATTTATGTCTGGTCAGATTGTCTGGTCATGTCACGTGAACGTGAACAGCTCTGATATCTACAGCTTACTTTCATGCTTTTTCTTCCACACCGAACACTCGCTATTATACATGAGGGTTGAAACCAGCAACTTCAATGAACAGCCAAACGCGCCTGTCTTTGGATACCCATTAAGGTATACAGAGCTCTATTTACTCGATTTCCAGTTTGCACTCTTCTCTCAATATCATCTTCACACTTCTTCTTACTAACTTATTTATCTTTTTATTCTTTATTTATTTTGGACTGTGTACACACATAAGTATCACCACGCTTGTCTATCACCTGGGTAGGCAGAGATCATTGATCGTCACTTGTTATGCTCCTGATAAACCTCCTTCGCTTCATGCACACCCATTAGTCTCTTTATACGTGCCCGTTTATTCTTTGTGCTTTTAGTCTGGCCTTTTTTAATCTAATTGAGATAACTATGCCGGGGTCTCTTCCCACGCCTTCATCCATATTCGCTCTAGAAATTTGTGCCGTCAACCTACCAAAATTCATTATTTTTACATGTTCAAACCATCACAGTATCCCTTTTTCTATCCTGGTCACAACATCATCTTTCAAACCACAACGTTCTCTTACTACACTGTTCGGAATTCTGCCTTTAAGACTTATACCGAAAATATTGCGCAAAACTTTGATATCTACAGCATTCACTTTACTTTCATGCTTTGTCTGCCACACCCAACACTCACTACCATACATTAGGGGTGAGACCACCACAACTCGATGAACAACCAAATGCGTCCTGCCTCTCTGGCTATTCATTAAGGCATACAGAGCTCAATTTACTCGATTACTACCTTGCACTCTGCTCTCGATAACATCTTCACACTTACCATCTCTTGTCAACAAACTATTCAGTACTCAAATTCTTTCTTTCTTTCGCATTATTTGTGCAATTTCAATCGAATCGAATACAAAGGTAAATTTCTTCGATCTAATTGAACTTGAACCAGAGTCTATTGCCAAACCGGGGCCACAGCTCTTAGGGTCGTATTCTAGAACTCTACTCAATGCTCAAGTCAGGATTTGAGCAGACTTGAGTATGTTTTAATTCGGATACAAAATGAAGACGGCCAAAAAGCTTATATCATTGGAGCAATCATCAATGACATGGTGCTTTCTTGACTGTGTTGAAAACTTAGAGTATAGAAAAAAAAAGCTTGAAACTGAAGTGTGCCGTGACGCTTTTGGTGTCACACCGGCCGCCTTCGCACCACTGTCCCGCCTCGAACTATGCGCGGGATTTCTGTGCACGCCCCGGCACGCATTCGCCTCCCGCAAGTCCGCCCCCGGACCGCTTTTCCCGCTATACCGCGTCTGTGTGGCCTGACTTTTATAGACGATTGCATCGACGCAAACGCGCGACTGCATCGATACAAACGTGCAACTGCATCGATACAAACGCGCGATTGCATCGATGCAATCGCCTATCCCAATCCAAAGTGTATGTATATATTTGTTTAATGTATTTGTATCAAACCATTCGCGCGCTTGCATCGCTGCTTAAAATCGCGTGCTTGGTAAAGGTAGACGTTTAGCGACTGCATCGCTACTGCATCGCGTTTGCATCGCATTTGCATCGCTGCTAAAAGTCACTGTGTGTAACTGCTCTTAACCAACGTGCCAACAGTGTACAGGCTGAGTCTGCAGAACTTGGCTCAGAATTGCTTCATGTGGTTGTTACTGATCTTAGTATTTATGGTCCCGGCATTGCAATGGACACAAGTTTCGTGATACAAAGGGGAAAGTTTCTAGCCTTTTGAGAACAGCACTCCTGAGTGCTCTGAGTTAAATTTTGTACTTTTTAATCGATTTGAAAAAAGGAGGAGTTTCTCAATTTGACTGTATATTTCTTTGTGTGTGTGTTATGCGATTGTTCTGGTATTTATAAACCGAATTTGATGATTCTTATTTTATTGGAAAGAGGATACCTCAGTCTTGGTCCCGTTTGAATTTGAAGAAAATATTCCACTTGTAAGGGTGGGTAAATTACGTTTTCGCTTCCGATTAAGCGCTCTTTCCGGTAACCGATTTCAATAAAACTTGGTAGCAGATGTTGTGCGCGAGCACATAATTTTTTATGTATTTTATAGTTTTTATTGGTTTTAAATTTGACGTTTTGTTTTTGTTATTTAGTTGTCTGTAATTTCACCAGTACCCCTTCAAAATCTAACCGCAGTGCATTACTTACGTTACCGCTAGGCGGCAGATATAGGAAAGGTGGCAGTACTTTCCTGGACCTCTTTTACAAGGAGCTCTTGTGCTACTAAAAAAGCCTTTCGGTTTCCTCTTTTAACATGTTTACAATAAATCTTGTGGACCAAGCATTCGGAATTCTCATTTCGCTAAGTCTGGGCTACATATGTTTTTAGTGGGGTTGCATGGTAATGAAAGCATCAAAAAAATTCTACTGTTGTAAGTTTTAGCAAAACACTCGACATTGTGACACGACCAACAGATTAATGAATTAAACACTCGACGAACAATAGAAGGCAGCACGTTAACAGAAGCAATGAAAGTTATTATTGTTCACGATTCACGATTCTAATTTATTATACCAAAGCACTTTGACGCTATTGTTTCGGCTGCGGCAAGCGAATCGGTTGAAACAATTCAGACAATTGGCGTGGTCTGAGTTTAGGAAGTTTTTGAATTCTAAGCAACATTATGGATTACAAATCGGGGTAAGAAATTCCATTGTTCATTTCTGATTACTCATCGTTTGGGAAATGTTTGACGTTTATAGGAATTGCCATATGCTAATAAGGTATGATAAGATATGTAAAAAGAATATATACTATGAAAATCGTGCCATGGCAACCACTTAATTCATTAAATTTCAATCACGCGTCCAGCCCCCATGGATGACTAGCATACAGCCCCCATGGATGATCAGACTGGCAAGTCAATAAGACAGACTTACTGGACTGACAGGAATTCGAAATTAGACCGACTTTCTTTTAGACAAAAGACGACGACCTACCTTCCTTTCTTTGACAAAGGACGACAAGGGCAGTCCTGACCAAACATTTGACGCGAGCAGACGACTTCTCCTGACTGAATTGTATAGACAGACCGTACTAGTGGTCATTCGAGCCGGATAAAAAAATCAAGCGACCTATGTTGCAAAGACAAAACACAACGACAGACCTTCCTTTCTTTGAAAAGGACGACAAGGGCAGTCCTGTCTAAACCTCCGAAGCGAGTAAACGACTTCTCCTGACAAACCGTACAATCACACTTATACCATGTGTAAAAATAAATTGCCTGTTCTAGACAGTCCTCTTCTCAAAATCACAATTTCTTTTACGAACCAATGATATTGAAACAAAAATTTTACTCTAAAGCATTGACGATTAGATACGATTTTAACGCCCTATAGGTTCGCATACTTTTTAGCGCGGACCCGACATCCATATAATTGTAAGTCAATGCTCTAAAGCTAATTTTTTATACAGCTCCTGCGTACTTGGATAGCAAAAATCCGAGGTATTGACCCGTTTAGCTCTTGCAAGTTGTCTCGGTTAATAATATTTGACATAAATATTGTAAATGATAAAAATGTAGAGCAACCCCTAGAGTTTCTTACTGATTCTCCTCAGATGGATCTGCTTTACGAATAAATAGTAGAATTTAACCAGCGTCAATTTGAAGTATAATCTGCTTACGTATGAAATAAAGATTATTTGAATGTGCACTTTCAAACATGGTTTCGTTGTACTAGAATTCGTAATGACGCAAATAATTTACTATACCTACGGCAAAATTTAACTGACATAATTTATATTAAATTGAGCTCATAAATAATAAGGGATCTAGGACATTATTTTTATTCCCATCTGCTAACCTTTGTATATACAATATAAGAATGTTATTATATCTACATACATTTTTCTTGCTAACCTAAAACCTCGTACGTCACATAAATCACAATCCAGTAAAACATATGAGAGAACGCGTTGTAATAATGTCGGAATAAAAACTGGCAAACTCTACAAAGAATAACCTCCCGCCGAAAACCGGTCAAGTGTCATAAAAACGAACAATACCAAATAACCCACCTGGAGTTACATTCCGTGTATTTTATGGTGCGTATTTTTTTATTACAGATTTCACGAGCATTTTATAAAAGGGTCAAGGGTTAAACAACTATTTTTCCGTTCAAAATATTGAACGACACCGAGCTTGGCCAGTTCGAGGAATCGCCAAATTTGGAAACTTAGGCTCGGCGCTTATTGGCGGAATGGCACTCCTAGGGAACCTTCGGCATCTCAACGACAAGCGCACACCAACGGCATTTATGCCGCGGTATCTTTAGGCATACCGCATTTCTTTAGGCTTGACATGGCATCCATGGGCAAGAACGAAGAAGAAGCAAGAAGTCTACTACTACCTGCTGTGCTTGATTCCTTTCGCCCATAAAGCTTACCGAATTATTCCGAAAGTTGCCTAGGCATTTCGGAGGCTGCCTGCTCGGTATTTATAAACTATCTTTTTTCTAAACGCACACACTCAGAGCCCCGCACTAGGGAAATCCTGTGTTCCGGGTGCCACGGACATACACAAACAACCACAAATTACACCCAAACTCACGAGAGAAATAAATGTAGGCTATACAAATATTTCTTCCGGTTCATGATCTCTGCTTGGGAATGGTCTCCCAAGCAGAGATCATGGTCTCTCCATGATTTAATGGTTAATTAAAATAAATATATAATTAAAATATAAAGTAAAATATATATTAAAATATATTCAGCTTTGTTTTTATAGGTGCGACCGTAATCATTAAAATTTCAACTTTAACGACTTACAATTAAGGTACATTATTACTTGTCACATAAAAAAATCCCTTGCCGTGCCGTCTTGTTAGTGGGCACCGGGCTTTAGCAGAATGTCGGGTTGTTTCGTGAAATTACCGAAATTGCTAGTCAGTACAATTGAACGCTCAGTATAAGAACCAAAAGGGATTGCGAACCTTGTTGATTGAATGTCCTTTGAGATTCTAACTTTCGGCGTTTCGTTGTTAAATCCTGATTGATTGATTGACCAGATTTCAGTTTCTTAGTAGGTAGGAAAAAAATTGAAACGGAGTTTCTAAATAATTACAATATTATTATTTTAATATGTTATGATAATTTTTCTGAATACAGTTAGGTCTGTCACTAACCAAAGTGAAAGTGAAAGCGAAGTTTCATTTCCGTTCAATAGTGAATTTTTTATTTTTTTAGAATTGATACTCTTGTCAACCATGCTGCTAATTATTATCATCGATGACCTCAGTGGTTCATTGATTTGTACAACGGGCGCTTGATTGCTTAAGTGCGTATGAAGGTAAAAAAAAATCATTTTATCTTCTCTTCGAATACAGCAGTTATTGAGTACGTTCGCGTTTCTTTCGCTGTTTGGTTGTCCCGGTTCCTGGCTTGGCAGGATACTTATCAGTGGCGACGAGTTCTTGTTTTTGAACGAACGTTCGCATAAATACTGATTATTGGTGAATTAAGAAAAAAAAAGTAATTACAAAAGTCACTTGGAAAGATCGAGGCGTTTGATGTCACGAAAGACAATTGGAATTTGTATATTGACCGTTTGGAACAATACTTTCTAATCAACGACATCAAGGATACAATGAAGGAATGTACACAGATTGTTCATAAGTTCTTAATTCTCACTGCCTATAACTGTAATGAATGCGCTTACATTAAACTAAAGCTTAAATTAATCTGTGTATAACCGTAAAACAAAATATTATGAATTGGTGGAAGTAATGCGCAGGCAGTTGCACACCGAATCCTACTTTACTCGCAGGACGCTCCATATTCAGACAACGGGTGCAAAAACTTAGGGAATGTCTCGCAGAATTAAAGAGACTATCGAAGGGTTGTAAATTTACGGCCGAGACTTCGATTCCTGATAAGGCCAATTTGGAAAATGAACTCTCCTAAATTAGTTCTGCGTGTTTTGCGAAGTACTCTGTAGTGAATTCTGTTGCTGTATTACTTATAGCAAAGGGAAATTCCTAGTTTGGGACCAGGTCACATTACCAGTATACCTGCTATCACAATAGAATGTTCAGGAAAACATGTTTCAAATGCTTAAGATATTTCGAAGATTTCACTTCCTCCCCTCCGTAAAGATAGCGATAACGAAGTAGTCTTGAGTGATGTCGCACTCACGCTCACACGGGACTGCAGTCGATGTGATTTATCATTAGTTCCATTCGGAGAAGAAAGCTATTCATTTGATATTTTTCGTTTTTTATATAAATGTCATTAACCTTCTTCTCTTTCACAAGGAGCTCTCTCGTGTTCCATAAAAATAACAATCCCTACAAAGGAACGCCTACGTCATACTTCCACTAATTTGTTTATTGCATGTTTTATTCCATGTTTAAAGCTTATTATATTTGCAGTAACTTACTATGAACTGGATTATTATGTTTGTATACCATGATTTTAATAAATTGATGTCCGAATCAAATTACTTTATTACTGCTCACAACGAAAGTTTTCCCAACACAAAAGATCATCTGAATATCATGGAACGGATCCTTACTGACGAGATCCAGTTACAAATAGCTGACGAACAAATTTATAACCAATTTAGATCATACATCGGAAACGTGATAACCTCAGCTAGACCAAATTAGTTTATGGATTGAAATCTCATAACCGCAATGTAACTAGAATTCTAAAAAGTTAGAATAATGTGATGGTACTTTAGTAGAACTATTTAAGGAATGGACGAAGCTGTTTGGAATGGTTCAAATTTGGGTAATGCCACTTGCTTTGGTACTCTTGGCACAAAGAGAATGCATTAACTTGCGACACGCTGAACCTTATGCTGACTTTCAAGGTAGATGGGCTGTTAGTAATATTTATTGTTTTCGTCATATGTTTGACTACACTAAAAAATTGACCTTAGTCGAGTAAGAAAATATGTTTTCTGATTTAAAGTCGCCTATACTTTTTGTTTCAAACAAACCAACGTTTCGAGCTTTTTGCAAATCCCATGATCACGACTGACAGTCACAAAAAAGAGTTTTGAAAATATAAATTTTATCCGACAATAGATCCGAAAAAAAATAGTTTCATTTCCAAAGTGTGACAAAACCTAAGAATTCGATTTTGTGATTTATAGCTTTACAAGATACTTGACAAGCTCAATCACACAGACGACATCTTCCGTGCTCAACGCGCGTCGCCACAGGGTGTAGTTGAAATACAGGATGCGACGCGACGTGAATTGAGCCTTACTCGCCTCTGCGCTGAGATTCTTAATCGTGTTTACACATATCCATAATAATAGACGTAAGCTACGGTATTATGAAAAAGGATTAACAAGAAAATTGGTAAACGTTTCATTCATCTTTACGTAACTGTAATACAGATTTACTTCTTATAATGTGTGTCGGGTTGTCAGGGGAAGCAATCAAGATCGCAGAATCAGAATGAAATTGATTATCGGAATTCCGGAAACTGAGGCTTTTCTAATATCCGTCAGTGCTCGTAATTCCAATCTAACATGAAAAAGAATGATTTATTAGATTTGGCAGCCATTTGGAAAAAACATTAGGATTTTATGGTGTTAGAAAAGTGTTGTTTCAGGTAAATGGATGAAATGTTTTTAACACCTTTTTCTTTACGACGACCTAAATTACTACTTGCCGAATATAATAATGGTTATTGATGTTTTCAATATTTTTATCCGCTCACGCGATACATGCAGCCGTAGACGCATACCGCACCGAGAGGTGCCGGTGATGATTTTATACCGATTTATCGGATATCGAAGTTATAACAGGTAAAAGAACTAATATTAATTGCTATTTCGGTAACTACTCTAGCAAACCATAAAGTTTATAATGCCTGGGTCTGTCATTTAAAAAAAAATAAACAACTTCAAAAATATGTCACGACAATTGTGTGAGTGTTATTGTTTGGGCTGGTGATTTCGGTGTTTATTTATTGAAAACATACCGTAAGTAGCGTTTTTTAAGTTTAACCTGAATATAAATGTTTATAAACTATACTTTAAGGAGTAATTTCATGGTAAACGTTAGAACCACTCAAACGGAATATTATCATATTTATCCAAGTACGCCAAAAATTTCATTAGTGCTTTTTAAGTGCAGGATTTGCAGTGTATTGCTGTATTTTATTTGAGATGTTTTTGTTGGTAATACGGAGGGTATTTATTTAGCAATGCAGAATAATAATTTTTATTAAAAACACTTGTAATTAAACTGCATGCTTTTCTAATTTGCTAAACCAAATAGCCGCCATTTTGCGGTAGGAGGAGCGCATCGCGTGAGCGGTTAAGTTCACTGAATGTCAGGATATTTCACAATCATGACATTTTTCTTGTATTACTTCACTAGTTTGTTAAAGTTATTAATACAAAGGTTAGAAAAAATCCTTCGATCCAGCTGGATTCGAACGAGTCTTTTAACGAACCGCGTGAGACGCTATGCCGACTAAGTCACGGAACAAACCAGTGAACCTTAAGAATTTCTGTAATTGCTTGTTGCAGATCTTTGTTTCGGTTTTTAACGACGTTTTTGCTGTAGCGCCATCGGTGTGAAATCTATTTCTTCACTCAGTCAGGTGTCGCCACCTTTACAGCTACCAGGAGCTGACTAGAAATGTCGCTTTAATATATGACATTAAGTTTATTGAATGTTGGGATAATAATAATAATTTTAAATTTATTCATAGAACGTAAATGTTACAAAGTATAAAAAGTGTATAATAAAAGTTACAGCCATTTACACGGAACACTATGAAAGCTGGCACTTAGATAATCTCAATACTGAGTATTAAAAAAATCGACCTCAAAAGTTCGAGAATTGCATCTATTTGCCAAGTTTTATTGAAATCGGTTACAGAAAAGTGCGCAAAAATGGTTTCATCTCCTAATTTGGCACCCTTAGAAGTGGAACATTTTCTTCAAATTTAAATAGGACCACTACTGTGGTACCCTCATTCGACCAAAAAAATAATCATCCAAGTCGGTTTACAAATGAAGGAGTCATCGCGTAACACACATACAAAAAACACCAACCTAATTAGAATTGAAAAAGTCCTCGATTTTTTTGAGTCGGTTAAAAAAGAAAACTTGTGCTATAAGTACGATGTTTCGCCATAATCATATTCAATTATTTTTTGTGAAATTACTCCACTAGTTTGTTATAATTATTAATGCAAAGATTGAACACTGAGAAAAAATCTTTCTATTGTATTTTATTACTGTGTTCCCAACGAACAACGTTACAGACAATCTACCGATTCAACCTGATGAAGCTACCAAGTCTTATCACCTAAACCTGCTAGAATACAGGGCGGTTCCAGGTTTACGTACATGTACTTTATAGAAAGTACTTGGCAAACTAATTGGCGGCGTTTGAGGTGGAAATGATAAAGAAAAGCTTATAATTTACAGAAAGTCGTCTACAAAAGTAAAATCGAATCTATGGGCCGCAGCCTCAGTAATCTACGTTACCATTACAAAAAAATTAGTCATTGTTGGTGTTTTGAAAAATATCTCAAAGTAAAAAGGTATTGTACCACGGTATTGATTTTATAGAAAAATCTTTCACCAACAAGTAATAAACATGTGAATGGTTTAAATATATAATTACACTAACACCATACGGTTTTAAATAATTTACTAATTATTTCTAAACTATGATGTCAAAGTGACATTTTGTACATGAATGGTGAAAAATACTAAGGAGAAAAGAGAAATATTCTTTTTGTTTTGAATTGACGAGATTTACCAAAAAAGCGTGTTACAATATAAAGATTGAAAGACACAACGAAAAAATCCTTCGATCTGTTTGGGCTCGAAACAGTACCTGTTGCCATCCCGGGGCCACCGCTTTTAACTAACTTAGCTCAGTTGGTTAAGACGGTGGCATTGACTGTAGTAATAGCAGCAGAGTTTCTTATGAAAGAGTTCGTCCAGGGTAGCATTAACCTATTTGCAGTCGGGTGGTAATTTGATCATTACTACGATCCGGTTCCCTCTCAAATCGTTGTGACTTAAAATTCTGAGTGGGACTGCTATGGCCAAAAGGCCAAAGCGTCGATCGAGAGAGACGAGCTAGACGCGCACCTAATGGACTGGATCGTAGTGAAACAAAACAGAAAGGTGTGAGAGAGGGGAGGGAGGCCTTTATTCAGCAGTACAGTACAGTTTAGGCTTTAACAAAAAAACTGCTATGCAGAGGACAGACGTGTCGGTTAACACCAAGCGCACGTCTTGTTCGTCCCGTTACTATATCAAGTTAAGAGCTGCGTATGTTCCCCTTTTAATTTTTTAACCGATTTCAAAAAAAGGAGGAGGTTTTAAATTCGATGTGTATGTTACGCGATAACTCACCGGAGTTAGGAACCGATTTTCATGATTCTTTTTTTTGTTGGAAAGAGGGGTACCTCCATAGTGGTCCCATTTAATTTTGAATAAAATCATCCATCTCTAAGGGTGGCTGTTCACGCATGAAGATTCATTATTATAAATAGCGCCTAAATTTCATTACAAGGAGCAATTATTTTAATGGTTGGTTTGCTATTCTCCAATTCAAGACGTTTTTCTCTCTCAACATACTTTGAGTAGTGAGAACCGCTTTTTATTATCTCCCGTGTCAAATTCCATATAGTGCCGAACTAGGAGATGAATCCGGGTTTGCGCACTTTCCGGTAACCGATTTAAATAAAACTTGGTAATTATACGTAATTCCACGTACTTTGCTTAGTAACTCTGTACTGAGATTATTTTTATAATATTAAGTGACGAGACTTACAAGTCATACACCTGATGGTAAGCTACACGCTTATCCATAACAGTTGCAGTGCCACTCAGAGCTTTAAGTCGCAAAGATCTGAGGTGCACTGCCACTGTACCTGTCACCCTGAGAAATGACACAAGTTGACAAGTCCCATGTGATGTGCCTGTGATTTAACCAGCACCTGAACTGCTTGGCGGCAGAAATAGATAAGGTGGCAGTACTACCCGTTGTGGAAGTTTTAGCCTTGAAAAAGTCACGTTTCACATCCAGGTCAAACCGTTCTTGCTCTTCAAATTCCGACATGTTTATCACAAAAAATAAAATATATTTATACGTCGCTATTTTCTGTTCCATTTATTCTAATTATGGCATCAATTTCAAGGCAAATATTTCGGAATAGCAATTACAGATTTTTTTGTTTATTTGTTATCATTATTATTTTAATGAACGCTATTGTATGTGCTTTGATGTATTAATTTATGCGATAATTAATTTTTACGAAAATGAGAATGTGGACAACTTTGCTGTAATTGGCGCTAGTTAGCTTCACCTGAACATGTTCACTGTAAATAATTGTTTATTGAGTTGTTGTTGTTGTTCCGAAAAAAACAACCTCATAAGTTTGCTTATCAGCTTTTTTCGATTTCCATGGGATCCCCTTGTTAGATTCTGACTTCTTGGTGACAATGGGACTGTCACGGACTCCTTTGTACATTTTATACTTTTTTTCTGTTTGTCATGTTGACGGTGATTTGTTGATTACATATATTGTGTTAAGTGAAAAGTCGACTTTTATTTACGAAAAATTTTTTTTTTTTTAAATTTGTGATAGCCGGAACCCGGAACAACATCGTTGGTATCAGGGACCACGTCGAGAGTATGCTCTCAAACAAAACAAGAATTTTCAAAATCGGTCCACAATTGATGGAGAAATCGGTATGTACACTGATATGCCTTTGAAATTTGAGGATTTTTCTCGATTTTCATGGATCCCTTCGTCAGATTCTGACTTGGTGACATTGGGACCGCCATGAGAGTGCACCCTTTCAAACAAAAAAGAATTCTTGTTTTCGCGATTGTTACACATAGGAAATGAAACTATTTTTCCGGAATTAAATCGCGTATATTTGTTTTTTCAAACAAACCAACGTTTCGGGACCTTTTGACTGAGGTGGTACAGTCATCAACCAGTTATATCTAATATTAATGCAAACCAACCTATTTTTTTACTTTAGTTAAAAAAGTTATTAATTAAATACCTTATTTTTAATTTTACAAAGAAACATTTCAATATACACTACATTATGTTTTACAAATTATTTTCTTGAATGAATTTTTAATAAATTAAAAATATTATTAATTAATAATAGAAATTAGAATAAATTAAAACATATTAATTAGTACTGTAGTTTTATGTCTGTTTGGTATTTTTCATCAGAGGAAATACAGGACCCCAAACTGGTGGTACAGACAAACAATCCTCCCTGTTGAAATTATCATGTTTTTTTTTATTTCAATGGCCTCTCGCAGCTTCATAGGTAGATAACGGACTTATTTTGCAAGGACCTGGGATTTGTCAAGCTTCATTGAATGTGTAGGTTTATCCATGACACCTCAGTCAACCTTGACCATGGGACCTTTAAAGGGCCCGAAACGTCGGTTTGTTTGAAAAAACAAATACATGCGATTTAAATCCGGAAAAATAGTTTCATTTCCTAAAAAAACAATTTTCAAAATCGGTCCACAATTGACGGACAAATCGGAAAATATACATAAAACATATATATACAGCCGAACGTATAACCTCCTCCTATTTTCGAAGCCTTAAAAAATAGAATAACGCACTAAACAATCAACGAATTGAAAATTCATGGGCTTTTTTATAATGTCAAGTGAAGGGACGAACGTTAAAAATACAGTCCATTATTATTAAAGTTCTAGAAATACTGTACGTTTTAACATTAAGTAGTCATTTAAAGCATATAAATTAAAAAATACTTACTATAGTGACGCACAAACCCATCAAACAAACAAACAGAAAATATAAATCTAAATTAGCTTTCTACTATTCCATGTTGAAATAATATAAACTGGCTTCTCCAAATATACCCAATTAACAGGTCATTTTGAGATGCTATCGGTTTATTACTGAATTTCTATAGACTTTTGTCACGATATTTCCTATACAGAGTGTTTTTAAAAACTTTTTAAATAGCTACAATTTTCGAAAGAACGTTTAGGTGCCGTTTATATTTTATAGGTGTTTTAATTTTCATTTGTTTAGTGACGTGTAATTTACTTCTGTATATTGCTTTTGTATGACCAATACCTATAATGAGAGTGAGAGAAATTCTGTTATTATTATTAGCGATATAGAGATGGCTCTATACCTCGACTATGGAGTCTATGGTTCGAGTCCCAATGGCGACTAGTACTCATGAGTTAAGCTTCTTAAATAAATTTGTGAATATTTGAACTCTCGCTAATAGTGAAGAATAACATCGTCATGAAGCCCACACACATCGAGAATCTCCACATAGTATGAAGTCCAAGACCCACATGGGACCAACCTGGCAGATTAAGTTCTAAAACCTTTCTTTTTATGAGATCTGTGCAAAACGTGTAAGTTGAAAAACACTTATCTCCTAGAATAATCAATTATGTCACTACTTCACCTTTTTGAGTCGAGTAGATTGTAATACTAACTTTTACGCTGAAGAATAAAAAAGAATGAAAACCTGTACGTTCCACAGGTTTTAATTAATCTTGGAAGATGTGTGAATTCCTCAAACTACACTAAAGCCAGTGTGATAAACAATAAATTTGAACTTTCTCCTTAAAGGAGATCCAGATACTGCAGAATAATGTATCGTAATTATTTTACTTATTGCAAACAATGTTAGTACAGACATTGCACAGGTAATTATTAAGTACAAATATACCCTGTTGGAATGTACTAAATAATTAATACTCTCTAATAATTATCAAAAAACAGAGTTGACGAGTAGCTGTGATAGCCGTATGGTTTGACCTACCGTCTTTCAAATAAAGGTCTTGGTTTCAAATTTGGGCTCGCATCTCTGAGTCCATCGGAATTCACGTGCGAAATTTTGTTTGAAATTTACCGAGGAAAACATCGTGACGAAACCTGCACGTCGAAGGTTTACGACGTGTGAAGTCCCCAACCCTATAACTGCCTCCGTGGCCGAACGGTTATCATGCTGGTCGGCCACGCAGAGGTCCAGGTTTCGATTTCCGGGTCGGGAGAAATATTTGTATGGCCTATATTTATTCTGCTCGAGAGTTTGGGTGTAATTTGTAGAGTTGTATGTGTGTGTCCATGCCGCCCGCGACACAGAGTTTCCCTAGTGCGAGGTTGTGACTGTGTGCGTTACCACATAACGAAATTTCCATGAGTTGTTGTGTCCACGCCTGCAAGTTTCTAAAGTGTAGGAACTATTTATAAAATATATCAATCAGGTCTGCCAGTTGCTTCAAGAAATATGTAGGTATATAATAGAAAAGGCGGCTTTTGCAGATGCATTTTGAGAAAACAGTTATTTCTTACATAGGAATTATTAGTATAAAGACAGTGCGTTATATTAAAAACCCGCATTGGGACAACGTGGCGGACTATGGCCTAAACCCTCGCCTGAGAAACACCCATGTCTAACAGTGGGACGTATAAGCGGGTTAGTGATGAAGAGCTCACTAGTTTTTTCATAGGAAAATTCATGAAGTCTCTCAAATTGTGGTAGCACCCGTTTATCAACGGATACTTTGATTTGCATTTCAAAACGGGAATAAATGCGATTAAACAATTTAACCCTGAACGGGTTGACAGTACTTAAACAATGCCGCACACAAAAATGTCACCAATTTTCTTACCTTAGTGCTTATATTGACTCGTTATAAAATGTTTAATGTAAATTTTGTTAGTATGGTGTTGATATTTTTCTATGTAGAAGAAGTACTTAGAAACCACACTGTACAGCCTGTTATTTATTGAGATACCCACATATAGCGAAACGGTGTACCCCTTTGTTCTTTGGGGTACCCCGTATTATCCGTATTCTGATATTTCATTTTACGGTAAGATCCTTTCTCCAAGTTGCTTTAAAGAGTTAAACTAAAAACAAAAGTACAGATAATAATGTAATTTAGGTCAATGTTAACAATAATAATTCTATGGTATTTTTAAGGTTCAGCAAAAATCACTTAAGTTAGGGGTGGTATGATATATTGGGTTCTACAAGAGGTTCTACCTAGCACCTATTTTTAACCGACTTAAGAAAGGAGGTTCACAATTCGACCCCTTTTTTGTAAGTATGTTACGCGATAGCTCCGGCATTTCCGAACCCATTTTAATAAATCTTTTTTTATTGCAAGGAGGGTACTTCAGTATTGGTCCCATTTAAATTTAAAGAAAATATTCCACCTCTGAGGACGGCAAACTAGGTGATGAATCCGGTTTCGTGCACTTTCCGGTAATCTATTTCAATAAAACTTTGCTAAATATGTAATTCCACGATTTTTTTTTATAACATCAAGTGACGGGACAAACAAGTTGTTATGGTTAGCTACACGCCAGGCTATAACAGTTGCAGCGCCACTCAGAGTCTTATATCGCAAATATCTGAGAGGCACTACCACTGCGCCTTTCACCCTGAGACATAAGTTGACAAGTCCCGTGTACCTATAATTTCACTAGCACCCTTACCCTTCAAAACCGGAACGCAGTAATGCTAACGTTACTGCTTGGTGGCAGAAATAGGTAAGGTGGCAGTACTTCCCTGGACTGACTCTTTCACAAGGATCTTTACAGCTACTTGAATTTTTAAGGTCGTATTTATATAAGGAAGTTATGCGCATTTAAGTTTGTGATTTGTTGCCTGAAACCTACATGTTGTTGTGACGTTTCGGCTAGGGTTGTACAGGCCGTCATCACGAACTGAAGATGCGACGTTATGTCTCCGTCTCGGCGATGGAATCTTCATCCACTCTCGTCAAATTTTTCAAAATACCGACACACACAATACTAGCCGTGTCACTATTCTGCACCAAAAGCGTTTTCTAGTAATCAGTCGGTCACGATACCGAGTCTTAGGTTGTCGCGATTATTACACAAAGGAAATTAAACTATTTTACCGGATTTAAATCGCGTATACTTGTTTTTCCAAACAAACCGACTTTTCGGGCTCTTTACAGGTCCCATGGTCACGGTTGACTCAACCGTGATGAAATATATGCGATTTAAATCCGGAAAATTAGTTTCATTTCCCACGAGAATTGATGTTGAGTTTATCCGAAAATCTGATCCCTTGCTGCACATAATTTGAAACTAACCTCCCGATTGAAATTGTTTGAATGTTTTTCGAGGTATGCAAATATTTATTAAATTGTTTAATCGCGTTCACTTCCGTTATGAAATGTTAGTATAATGCAACGAGAAAGTTTAAAGCGTGTTATGATTTTTTTATGGTACTAAGTGGCTTAGGGCTTAGTGCAAATCGCAAAGGTCTGAAGGACACTGCTACTGCGTCCGTCACCTTTAGACATGAGTTGGCAAGTTCCACGTTCCTGTAATTTCACCAGCACCCTAAATCGGAATACAGTATTGCTCACATTACTGCTTGGCGGTAGAAATAGGTAAGATGGCAGTCCCCGGATTAATTCTTTCACAAGGAGCTCTATTGCTTCTAAAATTACGATGGTAAACTCTATATACATTGTGCTTGTAGATACTGGCCGTATTCTTAAGTATACAATTCTAATGACAATTCAAATTTATGCAGAACCAGAACACAAAGCCAAATCTAATTTAGAAATATACGACTCCCAAATTGATCCTATCACGTATTGAACGGGGCTCAATATATGTAGGTTCTCTCCGATCCATATGCCGAAAGTATTAAAATGTCATGATCAGTGTATCAAAATGACCAAAATACTTGGAACTTGCTCAAATCACAAAAATTCTACAGCCCTCTTAAATAAAGCATCGCGCAGTATAAATATGCGGGGTCTCAGCAAAAACTGGGTGATGAAGAATTAATAACGTTTCAACTTCAAAAAAAACTCTACCTTACTCTGCATATAATCTAGTTGACGCGTTGTAAGTAATGACCCTGTATAATAAGCTTTTTCCATAGACATTCAGTTTTGACGTTGTAATTTTGATAAAAGCTGAGGAAATAATCACCTATGCGTGTTTCGATTATTGTTATTATGGAATATGGATTCATAAATCATTCAAAGAGAACGGAATTGTAAATTAATTGCTCTTTTGTTAGTGAATTGTTAATACAGGTTGTAAATTATCAAATTTTACCTACTTGAAAACAGGGCAGTTGCGTTCAAGCATTTGAAATATGCCTTAAACTTTACTAGCTATTTGATTAGGCAGCTCCTTGTCGAAGACCCCGTTCAGGAAAGAACTGCCATCTTATTGTATTATTTCTATTTCGGCCGCCAAGTAATAATGTGAGCATTAAAACGTTCCGGTTTTTAACGGTAAGGGTGCTGGTTATTATTATAATTACAGGCGCATGGGATTTGTCTACTTGGTAGTGGGCATAGTGGCTTTACCCCACAGATTGTATGGACAGGCGTGTCGCGTACCACAAGGCGCAGGACTTGCCAGACACTGCCACAGCGCCCGTCACCCTGAGACATAAGTTGACAAGTCCTATAAGCCTGTAATTTCACCAAGACCCTTATCTTTCAAAACCGGAACACAGTAACGCTAATATGACTGCTTGGCAGCTGTACCCTGGATGAACTCTTTCACAAGGCACCCTACTGCTACAAGAAATTTGAACACTATCACTGGAAAGTTATAATTTTGTTGAATTTATTAATATAATAATCAGAAATCTTGCTTCTGTCAAATTACAGAAGAACCTACAATAATTTAAAACACAAATAAATCAGTTAAGTAAATTAATAAGTCCTAAAAGTAAATTCATTTCCATAAAGGTGCGTTCGGAACTCATGTACTTTTTTAGTAAACCGCGAAAATCCATTATCCATATCAAACCCTTAACTAAATAAATGACCAACCTTAATTTAATTCATAACATAAATTACAAAGCACTTGTATACTTACAGAGTCTGAAACAAAATATTCCCGGAACAGCACAAAAAGTCACACTAACTCACTAATATATCTTTCAATCCACAAGCGCAAGTTTGTATTGCAGCTGAAATGAGGGCCTCAAACACGTCCACTCTTTACGACAGTCGAGACGAGACTGAGGCTTCAGGGTAGATTTCTATAACGGTAGGGGTGTATTCCAATACTTTATATTATACGATGATAGTGCCCGGTTTAAGAAGATTGGGTAGGGTATGATTTTGATAGCGCATTACCAATTTTCGTGGGCAACTTTTTCAGGTTTGCTTTTGGATTTGATTATTAGATTGCTTACGGTAAGGTCCACTTTACGATCGATTTCCATTTTTTAGCCACGAATGGGCAAAATTTTATTCTCTTTAATGAATTGGAATTTCCGATTGGTCGTCTCGTTAAATAGCATACTTTTGTCGTATTTCCGATAAAAATACGCTGTAATATAAAATATACTCTAAATATCAATTGGATGGATACAGTCAAAAACGTGACAAGAAATATAACAAAAGCATTTCGTCGGATAACAGCGAGAGTGTCTTAATTAAAAAAGTTTTTCTTGTAGTCGACTGAGTTATCAATTTTAATTATAAATCAGACACACTTGGTGTGTGAAGTTTGTTAAAAAGATGATATAACTATTACTGAAGTAAGTAATTATCTATTTTTCATTTAAATAATTTCTACTTTTGGCGTTCTCAGGGAAGACCTTTTTATTTTTTTAAGATAAATCCAAATGACGGAATGAACAAGTCGTGCACCTGGTGGTAAGCGACAGGCCTATCCATAACAATTGCAGTGACACCTAGAGGCTTAAAACGCAAAGATCTAAGGTGCACTGCCACTGCGCCCGTCACCCTGGGATATAAGTTGACAAGTTCCATGCATCCAGCAGTGGATGCGTATAAACTGATGTCATTAGTATTTCTTCTTTTTATGAATTGCAGGTTTCTACAGGATTCTTTTTTTCAATCGTAACTTTCGGCAATATTCAAAAGTTGTTTTCTAATGATAACCTGCAACCATTGTTCTATGATATAAGAAATTCTAATGAAATTGTTTACACTCATCATAAAAACATCTAGTTTGCACTGAGAGCAAATCCATGTCCGATTGGACCAAATTTCGAAAACGAACGTTTTTTGGATAGTGGTCCAGTGCTAACAGTGATGCTCTGGCACTCATAGAATAACGAGTCTCATATGAGATCAGGTTATTCGTGCGTTATTATACATATGCCCAACAATTTACCTGAAAATAGAATAAATAAAAAGTGAACATCGAAAAATCGTACAGTAACAGAATGCCGTGTTTGATATTTTATAATTAGAATTTATTGTTTTTTAATTAGAGATTTTGGGTTGTTTAAAAATAACATTGTACAGTTAATGTGTGTATCTATATAATTCCCAGCACTATGAGTACTAGAGCAACGGAATTAACTCTAGGGTACTTCCCAGAACGCCCACCCAGTCCAGAACCAATTTAGAAAAGTGCATTTCCCAATTTGGTCCTACCGGGAATCAAACCCGGAACCTCCTTATCCTGGCGCCCATACTGTAAGGCCACCGAGGTCGTCACGTTGTGTAGGGAGTATGTTTTATTCAATTTAAAACCCCTAATTATAAAAGCCGTGGGACTAGATGTAGGTAACCTATATTTTTAATTATAAAGGCGAACTTCGATTATATTTAAAGTTCGTAAAGATAAATCGAGTTCCTAGGTTTTCACGATTGTTACACATAGGAAATGAAACTATTTTTCCGGTAAATCGCGTATATTTGTTATTTCAAACAAACTAACGTTTCAGGCCCTTTACATGTCATTACAGGTGTAAAGAACATATAGCTGATGTCAAATACTATCGTGTTAACAAGTCTGCAGTCTGCGAGCATGTCATGGATAAACCTACACATTCAATGAAGTTTGACAAACCCCAGGTCCTCGCAAAAGAAGTCCGTTATCTACCTAGGATGCTGCGAGAGGCCATTGAAATTACAAAACATCCTAATTTCAACAGGAAAGGTGGTTTCTCCGTACCACCAGTTATTAGGATCCAGTATTTCCTCTGATGAAAAATCCTGCAGACAAAAGAATGCCGTATTAATTAATATGTTTCAATTTATTCTAATTTCCATTATTAATTAATAATAAATTTAACTTTACAAAAATTTCAATAAAATGATTTGTAAAATGATGTAGCGTAAATTGGAATGTTTATTTGTAAAATTAAAAATAAGGTATATAATTAATAACTTTTGTAACTATAGTGAAAAAATAGGGTTTGCATTATTTGCATATTAGACATTAACTGGTTGATGACTGTACCACCTCAGTCAACCGTGACCATGAGACCTGTAAAGAGCCCGAAATATTGGTTGGTTTGAAAAAACAAATATACGCGATTTAAATCCGGAAAAATAGTTTCATTTCCTATTCGTAAAGATAATTGAATTTTCTCTATACATAAATTAACTGCAATAATTGTGAGTCCTTTCGTAAAGTAACGTAGTTGCTGGAAGAGCAAATTAAAAAAAGATTGTATTAAAAATACTGCCAACGTAAATGAGATCTTTTGACACGTTTCTGAGTACTTACGTACGTTTATGAGAAACGTTTCGTAGCAGTAGAGCTCCTTGTAAAATACATCATAGTTCGGCCAGCAAATTAACGTACCTGTTTTCGGCGCAGAGCAGAAATGCGAGCAATGTACGAGCATTACTACGTTCCGGTTTTGAAGAGTAAAGGGGCTTTTCACTTGATACACCGGGGCACCGTTAATTGATATCATAAACAAAGTTTTTTTTTAACCGACTTCAAGAAAGCAGGAGGTTCTCAATTCGACTGCACGTTTTTTTGTATGTATGTTACGCGATGACTAACTCGTGAACCGATTTGGATGATTATTTTTTGTTGAAAAGAGGATACCTCAGAAGTGGGCCCATTTAAATTTTATGAAAATATTTAACTATTAATGGTAGCAAACTAGGGGATAAATGACTTTTGATATCGGTTTTTTAGTACTCTGTACTGAGACTACAGTCTCTAGACACATTTTTTAAAATAATTCTCATACCGTGCAAAATACAACTTACACTTATACACTTAAAGAGTTCAAGAAAGAATAATAATAATAATACCATCGCACATACTCAACATAACTCCGCACTAGGGAAACCCTGAATCGCGGGTGCCATGGACACACACATAGACAACCACAAATTACACTCAAACTCTCGAGAGAAATAAATGTAGGCCATACAAATATTTCTCCCGGCCCACTATGAGGAACCGCATAAGAGAGCCATTACCATAAATGGTTTTCCCAAAAGTATGCGGAGCTACATGTACATATTATATCTCAAATTAAAGCTAAGAGATTAATCTATACAAATATACATCATTTAAACTTCTGTCTGTTACTATATCATGGCATAGAGCAGCCAAATATGCGGAAAAAAATGTTTAAAATAATTTAAAATTTGTGATTTGTTCAATATGAAATTATAGTGATATAATTTCATATTGAATAGCAATAGTAATAATACAATTGTTATACCATATTAGAAAGCTGAAAATATGTACTTTTTTTTTTGAAGCACATGTATGTAATCTGCTTTCGTAAATATACACATCAGCTATGTACATCTCGTTATATTGCTTATCTTTAATATTCAATTAGAGTTTTGACTGTTGCCGAAATTTGCCGGTGCTCTATAAATAGTGTTGTTTCATAGGCAAACTAACAAATTTTTATTAGAATAAAAAAAACCTTGCGGTTTCCTTGCGTAACATATTATTATGTATAATAATAAATATAATGTATTAAAACATGAAATTTGGAATTTTGTTCTGACTACGCTAACGAAGTCATTTTTGTTAGTTGATATGGCTTTTATATCATATTTTATACAACGTGGTTATTATTTAGGCAACATATGTAGGATTTCTCACCGTATTTTCGTTCACATATACAATTTACTATGATAAAATTATCGAAAACCGCATAATGGTAGACAGTTTTCATCAAACCGTTTCACACGCACGCTTTACATCAATATTATGTATAAATATCACGTTAGCATAGTAAAAATTACACTTTTTCATTTGTTATTGTGATTACTGAAAGTGTATTACCTAATCATCTTTCTGCAGTGAGTGAATTTTCCTACACCAGACGCAAAAATTGTCGCAAATATTAAAAAAAAATCTAATTTCTCAATTTCGTTAACGGTTTACCTAATCTGGTAGAAAAAAAAGAACAATTCTTAAGCAAAAATAGTGCGTGTTTGGATGGCATATACACCGTGAATCTGTGCAGAATCTAGACCCATATCGTCTTTCCACACATCTTTATCTAAGACACAGTCTTCAATTTTGTAATATGGCCTTTGTAATTGCTTTTGATTTCTTTTTCATTCTTAAAAATGTTAAGTTTAAAAAAGGTTAAAAAAGTTACGTTATTAAAAATGTGTTAACACCCACAGAATAATTATTAATTAAAAGCACATATATTCAAGAATATCCAAAAAAAAATCATCTAATTATCTTTCAAAACTTTGAAGTTATGGATTTATGACACGAAAATGGCTCAATCTCCCCATATTGCGGCCCAGGAATCGAACCAGAGACCTCTGCGTGGCAGTTCGGCATAGTAACCGTTCGACCACGGAGGCAGTTAGAATAAAGTGAATAATAGATTGTGGTAGATTATTAATGTACACCCTGTGCGAGATGGTATCTGTACTTGGTTTAAAACGTGAATAACAAATTTCTAACGCATTTCGATTTAACTTTATATATAATACAATATTGTAAGCATAAATACGTCTTAATATACAATAACATAAAAAATACATCACTGGGTACGTGTGCTGGTATGGGTTTGTGCGTTTTTGCTTGCGTGCTCTCGTGCGTGCGTATCCGTACTTATATGGCTCTGCTAATTTTAAAAGTCCGTTTTATTTATAATATACATTGTGCGTAATTTACTATAGATTTTAACTTTTTAAATCCCTTCAAAGGTTATTTTAAACATCGACGTAAATTCTAACAACAGATTCAATATTTAACCTTCACCTCAATGTGATAATTTAATATTCAACTGCGCGGTGTCAACAGACAATAGAAGTTTCACATAAACGTTAACTTGACACTATAACTATTTAAATCAAATTATGAGGGTTAGAGAGGCCTATGTTCAGCAGTGGACTACAATATTTGTTGATGATGATGAAGAGGATTAGCTTTTAATTCATACAAGATTTAATAACGAATATTATTATTGAAACAAAGATTGAAACATACAAAGAAAAATTCCTTCAATCGGACTGGACTTGAACCAGCGTCTGTTGCCATGCCGAGGCTACCGTTCGTACCAGCTGAGCAACTGACCGAGTCAACAGATTTTACTTATTTATTAACCAACTTCTAAAAAAGGAGGAGGTTCTCAATACGACTGTGCGTTTTTTTTGTATGTACGTTACGCGATAACTAACGGCATTTGTGAACCGATTTTGATGATTATTTTTTCGTTAGAAAGAAGGTGCCTCGGTATTGGTCCCATTTAAATAAAAAGAAAATATTCCACCTCTAAAGGTGGTAAACTAGGGGATGAATGACTTTTGAGGTCGTTTTTTTTTGTACTGGTACCGAGATTACAATTTATTAAACTGTATTGACCACAATACGTACAAAACGCGGTCTTAATGCTACAAGCATTCTCAACTAGTCAGCCTTTAAGAAAAACGAAATGCACGAACGCGGTAAATTAAACATTAATGAAAAGATAAAATATCCATACAAATATTATAAATACATAGCAATGCATAAATATTAATTTTATATTAATTATAAAAATTAAGTATAAGTAAGTATAGCAAATAAATGAAAGGATAATGGAGAAAAGACGAAATTCAGGAGTTGTGAAAGTGATCCTTGACACGTTGTTTGAAGGAATCAAGCGAAGGGGAACGTTGAATCGATTCAGGGAGAAATTTCCACAGTTTGATTGCACACACGGTAAAAGAGTTGGGATAAAAATTAGAGGTGTGGCATGTTTAGTAAGAGAGTATCAAAGGAGTGAAGGGGACGGCAGAGTGTAGAAGAGTGGACAGTAACGGGATCTTTGAGATAAGAACAGGATTTTTTTCCAAGTGTTCTATCTTTGTATATTTTGTATTACCTTTATTATTATTACCATTACTATTTCTGTATTTTGTAATACCTTTCTACTATTGAGTTTAGTAGCAGTAGAAACTCCGGAAAAAGGTGGCAGTTCGTCCAGGGAAGTACTGCCACCTTTTTCCTGCCAACTATTTCTGTCACAGAGTATTAAATGTGATCTGGTTTTGCAGGATAAGGGTGTTAGTGAAATTGCAGACATATGGGACTTATAAACCAGTGTTTCAGGGTGGCGGGCACAGTAGCAGCGCTCTGAGTGTCACTGCAGCTTTTATGGACGGACGTGTCGCTTACCACCAGGCGCACGACTTGTTCTTCCCATCACTTGGTTGTAATATGTAACTACGTGATTTACTTGCTATGTCCTTATGTCTATACTAAACCTACCGAACTAATGAGAGGTATATACATAATACAGCGAAATTCTGGAAATACGGTCTCTAACAAACAAGTTAATTAAACGAAGAACAGCGGGAATGAAATTTCATTCTTGAGTGCCAAGCCATTATCGATTCCCTGAAATCGATTGTTAGCATTCAAACTATTGAAATAAGGAGGTCTATATACGGAACGCGACACGTTGCGTTTTTTTTTGTATAAGTTTATTTATAATTATAAATACCAATAGTATTAAAGTTATGACAAACTAGTGAAACTTTGTGAAATTATTCCAAATTTCACAAAGAATAAGTTAATATCGTGGTAATATTCAGCAGTAGAGATCCTTGTGAAAGAGGTCGTCCAGGGAACTACTGCCACCCTACCTATTTCTGACGCCAAACAGTAATGTTAGCATTACTGCGTCCCGATTTTGAAGGGTAAGGGTGCTGGTGAAATTACAGGCACATGGGACTTGTCAACTTATGTCTCAGGGTGCAGTGACGGTGCCCCTCAGATCTCTGCGATTTAAAGCTCTGAGCGACACTACAACTGTTATGGACAGGCGTGTAGCTTACCATCAGGCGCACGACTTGTTCGTCCCGTCACTTAATATTATAAAATATAAAAAAAAATTAGATAATGTATGGGAATGTGCGTGTGTATGTGTGTTTGTGTGTGTGTGTGTGCGAGTGAGAGAGAGCAGTGTATGTGCATGCTAGTTGTTTAACATCTATCTGCTATGTGTGTTATGTATTTTGACCTTCACAGGCAATTAAAGAAGTTGTAGAAGCAGTAGAGCTCCTTGTGAAAGAGTTTGTCCAGGTAAATACTGCCATAATTATTTCTGCCGCCAAGCGGTAATGTATGCATTATTGCATTCAATTTTTGAACGGTAAATGCGCTGGTGAAACTATAAGTACATGAGACTAAAGTCAATTTTATATCTTAAGGTGACAGGCGTAGTTGCAGTGCTTTTCAGATTTTTACAATTTAAAGCTCTGCAAGTGTTGTAGATAAACACGTTGCTTACCACCAGATGCATGACTTATTCATCCTGTCACTTGATACTCATAAAAAAAACTGCATGCGTCTATTGTTCTTAATAAATGACCGACAGGAACATTTCAATTGAAAGAATGATTTGTAACTTTAACTCCGGGCCTCGTAAAAATTGTGGGGCTGCAAGAAAAATTTCTAAGCGCAAATTAAATTTCCATGAAGGATTTCGTACCAATCAAAAAGTATTAAGCGTTTCAAAAAGGTTTTTTGTTGGACATTTTGGCTCCTCGATGGGACACGACTGGATTCTTTAAAGGAAAATAAAAATTCAGAAGGAAATTTTTATTAGTTTTTTATTTTTCTCTTTCAAATTTCTAACTTATCAAACATTACTCAGCGGGGACCTTTATGGTGACATCGGAGATTGATTGCTCCTTTATTCTTTATTCAGTTGTCATATATATATTTATATTACCGTTTTAATCTACAGATTTTGTATAACATTTTGAACTGGACATTTTCGGAGTTTTAGTAGCGGTAGAACTTGTGAAAGAGTTCGTCCAGGAAACTACTGCTACCTTACCTATTTCTGCCACCAAGCATTAATGCTAGCATTACTGCGCTCCGGTTTTTGGAGGATAAGGGTGCTGGTGAAATTACAGGCACATGGGACTTGTGAACTTATGTCTCAGGGTGGACAGGCGTATAGCTTACCACTTGTTCGTCCTGTCACTTGATAAAAAACACATATTATAACTTTTAATTCTTTTTAAATGTTTTTTTAATAATAATAATAATAACGCACACACTCAACATAGCCCCGCACTAGGGAAATCCTGTATTGCAAGTGCCATGGACACACATTACACCCAAACTCACGAGATATGTAGGCCATACGAATATTAATAACCGTTCGGCCACGGAGGCAGTTAAAGTTAGTTTTTAAATATTAGACAACATCGCATACGTTGCTCTGAACCCAAAGTAAGTAGCTAAAGTACTTGTATTACGGAAATCGGACACAATAACGGTACCACAAATACCCAGACCCGAGACAATATAATCGGGGATCATACCCGGGACCTCAGAGACGGCGATATCATGGAAATCGGTGTGCAAGCCACTTGACCACGGACGTCATCAAACTTATATTTATATACAGATGGACATAATATAGAGATATAGAAGACATAGAGTAAATACTGCTAGTTAGAAGTTACAGCAAGATAGAATTCATTCTTCTTTGTGTTCGATGGTACTAGTAGAGTCATTATGGTAGTAAAACTTCGTGATATTCAATAAACTTGATAGCATTACAATTATATCTATTTTGTTTCTAAGTCTAGTACACAACTAGACCTTATTTGATTCGCTTTATTTTGGGGAATTGTATGAAATCAACGTTTACTATACAGGTAATTCAATAACGCCACAACTACACATTTGTACCAATAGATGGCATTACATGCATTTTAAAACGCGAAGGCGAAGCGTTAACATAATTAGTATAACACTAGTAGTACGTATTCCTGTATGATTTGGGCACATACGCACCATGGAAATCAACCTCTAGTCTACCAGCGCTTGCTGGTAGACTAGAGGTTGATTTCCAATTGATAGGTCTGTATTTTGTTATACAAAAAAAGAGAGAAGGTTTTTAATTCGATATGTACGTGCTAGCAACTTTTTTAGTATTTGAATTTGGATTGTTTACAGTGAGAAACGAAAAGATTTGAAAATCATAATCACTCTGTCATATCCTTTGAACATAAACACTTTGTGTATGTTATTCTTACAGCACATTTTAAGAATTAATTGCTGGTACTACATGTTGTGTTTAATGAAAAACGTGATGTATACTGTACATAATATTCATTGTCACTGATCATACGTTTCTTTTTATAAAAAAAAATAATTAAATTGAAAGAGCGTATGTGACATTTAAAAAAAAAATGTAAGTATCTGTCATTATTTTTAGTTTTTCCTACGTGGATAAGTATGAAGTTACCGCAAGAAACATGAAGATATTTTTTTTTAATTTTATTTATTTATTTCAAATAACGTCGGCAGCATACCCATGATTTTATTATTAAATTGCGTACATTTGACAAGAGTCTATACCTCAGCTTGATTTTTCCCCGTATTGAATCGATTCTATTGCGCGGGTCCAACGGCAAGGACAATGGCTTTATTTTATAATTTAATTTTTTACAAACGAAATTAAAACACTTTGAAAAATGTATATCGTATACACGTGTTCTATTTAGTTCAGTTGATATAAAAAAAATTTGAATACAGCAATTTTCTTGTAAAATTACGAGTTCGTTTATGTTTTTTTGTACCATGAAAATTTTTAGAAATCGTGTTTTCACACCATATGGTAATCAGTGTATATCCTCTATATTTTTTTCAAAGTAATTTTTTCAACAGTTTCACCGTTATGCGGAATCAACCAAAGCCATTTGACGGTAAAGGTAAGTAAGTAAAGTAAAGGTAAGTTAAGGTAAAATCAACCAAAGACATCACGACGATACCTGCATGTCGACGAAGGTTTATAATCCTTGATAGTCGTCTTCACAAAGTCAAACAATCATTTAAGGGGCAATGTATACGCTTCTATAATAAGATTCCGGTTGATATACAAAATTTGCCTTTCACGAGGTTTAAAACTATAGTGAAACAAAAACTTTATACTAAAGGTTATTATACAACTTCTGCGTACTTGGATGACAAAAATCCGTGGTAGTAACCCGTTTAGCTCATGGAGGTAGTCTCAATCTGATGTTTCAAATAAAAAAATATTGTAAATGTTATTTACAAAGAGCAACCCCTAGAGTTTCTTGCTCATTCTTTTCAGGGGAATCTGCCTTACGAATGAGCGGTAGAGTTTAACCATTGTGACGATTTCAAGTGTAATAATGCTTACCTATGAAATAAAGATTATTTTGAATTTTGAATTTTGGAAAATGTGTCACTAACTAGCATTGGGCCAGCGCGGCGGTCGGTCTAAACGGTATCTTCAGACGAGACCCGTGCTCAGCTGTGAGACGTATCGTGGCTTGATGATGATAATGATGATACTTTTTCATTAAAACGTCTGTAATTTAAGTACGAAATTTCCTTTGTTCTTTGTTTTCTCCGGTATTATCCCTAATGCGACATCAAATTAAATTGGGGCCCTTGTTTTGTTCCGATAAATTGAAATGTGAACCGGGATTTCGTTAATGAGATACTCATTGAATTTTCTGTTAATTATGTATATTTCATTACTGAAACTGAAAAAAGCCCTCCTTTTCCAGGTGGAGGCTTTCTTTATTAGATCAAATTGGTCAAGTCGTTCATAATAAATGGTATAATTAGTAAACAAAAGAACACGAATGCACTATCTGTTAGTTCACGTTCATTAACCCTGGGTTTATTTTAAATAATACAATCTGCACTAGTCCATACGGTATTTAGAGAATTGTGACTAACAAGATGATGTCTTTTAAGAAACAGTTCGATGTTCAGGGAATTACTCGCAGCAACTACAGGCACATGGGACTAGCCTTTATATTTTATTATATGTAGTGGCAGTGCCACTTAGGTTTTAGCGATTTTAATCTTTGAGAGGCGTTGTTACAGTGGCATACATCTTATTCGTCTCGTCACGAGTTCATACTCGTGACACATAAAAAATGTGACGTCATATAAAAAAATCGTAATTAAATAGAAAAAAATGTCTTTGACCTTCATATCTTATGGAAAGCGACATTGAGATCGACAATGGAGCATGCACACCTAAATAATGGTTATTCAATCTTGCCTTGACAAGACCCAAGCTATACCGTTCAGGGAACAAGTCTGCAGGCAGGGAATTCCACTCCATAGCCTAGGTTTGACAATTACGCGAGCGAAATGCAGTACAGTGTTGCTGGGCGCCTGAGTTAGCGAAAACTCTCATCCGTCCGAAACAATTACTGTCAAATAAGTAATATTCGACAAAACTAAAAGACAAGTATCCAGTATGAAGTTTCATTTGCATCACGCGTCAAGTATTGCTTATTTGGTAGTAATTGTTTTGGACGCATGTCAGACGGAGATCGAGAGTAGACCCCCAGAAGCGGAGGATCTCTAACATTAATTTTGTCACTGCTCTAATTTTAACAATAAAAAACGACATTCTACCGTGTGAAACCCAAACACTGCAAGGTTCACTACAGTGTTCTGTTATTTCCTAGCAACAAGAATCTTTCGGTTGTTAACGGGGGAAAAGAAATTTATTCGTTTTTCAATAGAAATAATTTACTTTCCAAAGTAAAATTACAATGGCTAGATAAATTTCTTTAATACCGCGCAGCTTTTTTTCAAAATGATGTTTTTGATATTACAGTGTTTTGGTTGGACACGGTAGATTATTTATTTGATAATGTTTGTTAGTACAGAGTTAAATATTATTCTGACACAAGTATAGTTGGGCTCGCCTTAAGAATGTGGAAGCGAACGCTTCGTGCGAATCATTGACTTACAAATAAATGTACGACGGGTCTAATACAAAAACTACGAAAAAAATGTCCCAAGTTAACCTATTTAAACGTAATGACATGTAAAGGAATATGAAAAAGCTAAAACGTTGAATTTAAAATGTAATGTCATCGCAGTACTGTCTAATTTTGCTTGCTTCGCTGTCAGTCGAACAAACGAAGACTAAAGCGTGAATGACGCTCTGTATACGATTTTACCGCCCTATAAGTTCGGACACTTTTTAGCGCGGACCCGACGTCCATATAATTGTAAGTCAATGGTGCGAATCCTTGAAATCATCAGGTATCATTTCACACAATCGAATAATGAAATAGACACGAACAAATACGAATAGTTCGTTCAGGGAAGCACTGCCACATAACCTGTTTCTGCCGTCAAGCAATAATGTGAGCATTACTGCGCTCCGGTAAAATTATAGGCATATAGGACTTGATAATTAAATTGATAATTTATTTAAAAAAAAACGGATGAGTTTGAGCTAAATACAGTTTTGCTAAATGGAACACTAAATGGAGTGATTTGGTTACGAGGATACCTTACAGGAACATGCATTTTGAATTTTTGAAGCAACTGATGCCAATTCACCTCACGATAAAACAAGTTGTATACCTGATGGTAGTCCTGTCCATAACAGTATCAGTGCCACTCAGAGCTTTAAATCGCAAAGATCTGAGGGGTACTTGCACTGCGTTGGTCACCCTGAGACATAAGTTGACAAGCCCAAAGTGCTTGTAATTTCACCAAAAATTTGACTTATAAAATATGTCAATTTAGAGTTATGAAATGTGACAATTTTATAACTTATTAACCTATGAAATGGAAGCATTTTTAAGTGTAAATTTAATAATAAGATAACTTGAAGGAAATTTTGTCAGTAATTTAAAAATTAATCAATCTACTAATACCCGTCTTCGTATCGTTGACAAGGCAATAATAGAGTTAAATTAGATAATATTAAACTAATTTATTGTTACTTTGATGTTGTACTAATCGTGGATGCGACAGAACAAAGGATTTGAGCTATCAAAGGATGTCTGATGTTAAATATTTTAATTTAACGTTTAATGGAACAGGGAACTAAATGTTCAGATATAATCATACATGAAGCTGACGCCCTTGTACCATAGGAGGGGTAGACAGAGAATTTTTTCACCAGAACCCCGGGTATTGTGACGATGTGACCTCTTTCATCGCTATCCCAGTTATTTATCATCCTTTTCTGGTTCCTGGCCATCTACTTTGAAATTTTTAATCGTTTCTTTTCTTCGTCACTCTTTCTATTCTTCTTTTCGTTGCCACTCTCTACTAAATTTAACTACTTACGTGGCAGATCGGTTACCATGCTGCACTGCCACGCAGAGGTTCCGAGTTCGGTTCCCGGGCCGGGAGAAAGATTTGTATGGCGTGAATTTATTTCTTTTTTTTATATAAAAAATTAGTGCGCATTTGACCGGGTTATCTATCAGAAGTCCGAAATGACATTTTCCAGAAATAACGTTTGTTCGAATTTTCATAACCTCGAAAGATATTTTGAGAGGAAAATATTTTTTTCTTTTAAACCTAACTTAACCTAATGTAACCGAACGTAATTGTGTCTTTGCAATAAACATCCAACATATCCTGAAAGAACAACGATTTCGTTACAATTCAGTTTCGGGGTTTTGAAAATTCGAACAAACGTCATTTCGGAAAAAAATAATTCGATTTAGTGATAGGTTGCCATTTGACCTCAATCTCACCTGATGGAAAGTGACGTGTGGTGAGTTTGGGTGCAATTTGTGGTTGTCTATGTCTGTATCCATGGCACCTGCATTACGGGGTGTCCCTAGTGTGGGACTATGAGTGTATGTAAAAAAAGTGCATGAGTGTATGTAAAAAAAGCTAAAAAATCCGAAAAGCTAAAAAAGCGAGCGCGTGTGTTCGACTTCATAAAATTCGGATCAGTTGTATTCAAAATCATGTAACCTAACTGCTTATAAAGCATAATATTTATAGAAAATACATGCCCTTTTGGTGTAAGTTCCTTTTTCCATGTCTAACTTGTTGACTTGTATTTAATTTAAGCAGGGAGTGTTTTTATATGATTGTACTTATGTTTATATCATTATATTTTGTTGCAGCCTGTTCTTTTCCCTTCCTGTACCTTCTCTTTCTTTATTTCTACGATAAAATTTATGAGGACCGAGTGTTACTTACTTACTTTCATCCTACGCGAGACCCGCGTGACAAGACTAGGGAATGAAACCGGTTTCGCGCACTTTCCGGTAACCAATTTTAATAAAATTTCACAAACTGTTGAGGTCGGTTATTTTTATATAAAAAAGTTGTAAATATTTGTACCCCTACCATGAGATTACAGCGATAGTTATCGCTAACGACCGCGTAAAATGTTTGTATACAAAATCTTGTTTGTTCTTGTGTTGTTTGCCATACAACATTGTGAAGTAATTTACGCGGTCACTAGCGCCAACTGTCATAGTAAACTCGTGGTAGAGGCAATGTCTGGGAAAGATCGATTTCAAAACTGTTAAAGTGTGTAGTCATCTTTATATTTTTTTTCCAAAAAAGCTTTAGTTCATTACTGTACTCCTAATAATTCATACTTGAAATATTTGTGGTTAATATTATTTTTAGGCACGGACTCGATTACTATCAGAACCGCTGCCGCTGTCGTCAAAACTTACGAATTCATAATTTGAAACCCTATGAAATCCTGAAATATTTAAAAAGAAGTAACAAATACGGAGTATTAATATACGTAATTTAAATTTCACCCTGTTGGCATATCGTTTAAAGTTCAATACGTATTATTACAAGTTACAACATTTTAATCTTATATTGACATTTCAATCAATGTGCTACCATCTAGCGACCAATAGCCGAACGGCGGCAAATTTGAGACGTTTACGTAGTTGTCCAAAAAAAGCCACAATATTGCAGTGGTATAAGGTTTTCTTTCGTCTGTTATTACAAATAAATTATTACAATAAACAAAATTTAAAAATTATTAAAATTAAATAAAATAAGACTCAATGATGATAACAATATGACACATGCGATTAGCATTTTTGCACTCCAAAGAAGCAAAATGAGTAATTTTCCTACGATTTTCAAGGTTTTGCGCGAGATCGTGCAAATCTTTGTAATATCCACAAGAAGGCGGTGAAACTCCTACGCCTACTTCTTCAAATACAACATGACAGCTAGATTTTATTTAACAAGTTTTCAATAATATATAAAATTACTTTAAAAAGTTCCTTCAAAATAGTGTTGACCATTAATCGTATATTATATAATGACGCCAAAAACACAATACCGTTAAAAGTTGTCAAGTAGGTTAGCATAAATACATCCACAGCATAAATATAACTTCCTACAATATAACAGGAACTCGGGCATCGAACGGTAAAGGATAATTTTCAACGATAATATTACTATTCAGCGATCACGATCTTGATACTATAGATCGATCGACAGAATGCATTATCGTTTTAATTGATTTTCGATTTAGCAACAGTAGAGCTTTTTGTGAAAGAGCTCGTCCAGGGAAGTACTGTCACTTGAAGGGGTAAGGGTGCTGGTGAAATTACAGGTATATGGGACTTGTCAACTTATGTCTCAGGGTGACAGCGTAGTGGCAGTGCCCCTCAGATCTTCGTAATGTAAAACTCTGAGTGGCACTGCAACTGTTATGAAGAGGCGTGTAGCTTACAATCTGGTACACGACTTGTTCGTCCCCTCACTTGATATTATAAAAAAAATCTTTTTATTACATTTCAAAGTCATGATAGCATTTAAGTTTATCGACAGTTTTACCTTTGGTGTGCTACAGCACTGATGAGAGTTTCCTTTCATTGTTAAAGAACAAACACATCAACAAATAGAAAGCAAATAAGAAGAATAAAGTTAGATTGAAGTAAGATTCCGAACAATCCTGTTACTTTACTGAAATAAAGGTCGGTAATACAGTTACGGACAAAATGCGTGTAAGAGATTTGCTGTGCGATTTATGTAGTTTGTTTTTTACGTACTGTTGTGAACTAACATCCGATTTCCTCAAAAGTATGTGCATTTGAACGTAGATAATAACATCGGTGAGAATTCGGCAAATCAATAAATGTTTGTTTTCATTTTACTTCCGTACATTTACTGTAGTATTTTCTTTCTTAAATTGTATGTCTAATATTATTATGATTAAAACAATGTTATACAAAGTATGCGATTGTATGCGTGTGTGTTTCTTTCCTCGTGTGTTCTTATGTATAGGCGTGTGTGAATTTGTGGATATTTTCGTCTATACAAAGCACTATGGTGTCAAAAAACTAAAAACAATGTTAACGTATTTTCCAGTAACAATAACTTGTAATAACAAAATAGTTCCCAGGGAAATGAAACCGACTGCGTTTGTTATAATGGATAATGCTTTGAATGAATGAATGAATGAATGAAATATTCTTTATTGCACATAAAATTACAATTAAAATACAATACAATAGCGTAAGTATAATAGTAGTTGTAAGTCAATGTGCCACAGGTGGCCTTATTGCTGTGTAGCAATTTCTTCCAGGCAACCTTAGGATAGACATTTCGGATATGCAAAAAGGGGTGCCACCAAATATAACATCATAAGTACACTACATAATAAGTAATAATAAAAATATAGACATATCCGTAGATAGATATTCTTATATATACAAATAATAATAATACATACATAACAATAAATACACAATAATATTAAATGCTTATATACTTTTAAACGAAAATAAATAGGAAATAAATGAAAGGTTAGTAGAGGACAGACGAAATTTAGGAGTTGAGGAAGTGATCCTTGACACGTCGTTTGAAGGAATCAAGAGAAGGGGATCGTCGAATCGATTCAGGGAGAGAATTCCACAATTTGATCACAGAAATGGTAAAGGAGTTGGAATAAACGTTAGAAGTATGAGAAGGCAAGTTTAGTATGAGAGTATCAGAGGAGCGAAGGGGACGATAGACTGTAGAAGAGTGGAAAGTAAAGCGATCTTTAAGATAACAAGGCGTAAAGGGATAGAACAGAATTGAATAGAGAAGTGAAAGGATATGAAGATCTCTACGCCGATGGATGGGCAGCCACTTAAGTTGTGCTTTCACGTTGTCTGTTATTTTGTTGCTTGTAAAAGTAAACTAACACAAAGGTTTCTCATAACTAGGTGTCATTATCCGTTTTTATATTTCTAAAATAATTAGTAAACATAGGATAAACAATGTAATAACAGGAATATGACAGTTTCAAATGTAACGGGATTACGGAACGCATTTGCTTATAGCAAAGTTTCAGACGTGCTATAAATATCAGGCACTAGCAGCGTGCCGCCGCCTCTGACACGGTAATTAGAAGTTGTTTAATCCGACTTGCGAATCCGAATATTAATTTGCAACGTAATATGATGTTCTATTAAATAATGAAATGTGTTGCTTTGTTGCTGCTCTCCATGTCATAACTAACTCACTTGCAATTTGGTAACTTTCGAAATATAAACCAAATTTTTTTTTTTAAATGTCAATAACGCTGATGTTGCCAATAAAACTAAAACCAAATAAGACATAAAAAAACCGTTTATAGAGGGTAGTAGAGCTCATATTGCTGATTGTAGATATGCTAATAACTCAATTTCAAAATATGTCGATTACGTTAGTTATGATTATGAGACAACAACTACCGTACGAAATAATGCACTCTTCGAACAGCAATTAGAAGTTTATGTAATCCGTAGAACTTTAACTGCACTCTAAGACAGATACGTTATTAACACTTGAACGTGATTCTGTGCCTTCCAAGAAAAGAATTCGTGTGTAAAACAATTTTAAGTCAGCTGATATATTTCGTAAACATTTCGAGAGAAATTGATGACATATTAACCATATATTTTAATATATTAATCGTAAATGGTACATGTCTAATGAAGCGCAGCGAGCGAAGCAAACGAAACTTTATTAGCATCCTCTGAAATCGTGCAGTCTTCGAACTGAATTACTGGACCTCAACCGATAAGTATGAAATTTGAAACAACATAATATATTGAAATCTACAAATCGTGGCGAAGCCCAAATTACACATTTCGATAAGTGACCTAAGATAGGTGTTAAATCTATGGGAACAATATTCAAATATAAAACTATCATACAAAACTGTATGAAAAGAAAAATGAGAAACTCAGCTACGCTTGGACAGGGATTCGAAATTCCGCTAAATTATTTCACGATCTAGGCGATAATTCTTGTCCTTAATGTCGCATCTGAATCTAAACGAAAGCAAAGACTATAGATTCTGTCATGATGGGGATGGGACTCCCCTGCATCTCCTAAGCTAATATCGTCCTTTAATAGGCTTGCAATACTCACTCCTGGGTAGCCAGACGATACAAAAACAAACAAATATACTGTTCTTTAAATCTATTTCTTTGGTTTTAGGTTCAAATCGTAATTAGAGGTGACCATAATAGATCAATTACTGATAAAAGAGATAAAGGGCACCTCAAGCCCTAAAGCCACAAATAACTATGAAGAACAAGAAAAAAAATCTTTCCCATTTTGGTCGATTGAGATAAATATTCTACAGGAAAAGTTGTTCTTATCGTTGGGACGGATCTGTTTCTAAAATATCGTGAAAATTTAATTTAATGTGGTTTTTCGGCTACCGGCATCGAAACCTTTTTTACCAGTACATTGTGAATTGTTATCAGCGTTGAAACTTCTTTTACGAATAGGTACCTGTTTTCTTTCGTGATCCAAAGTACTTAAAGACTTAGCAAGGACCAGAAACCCCATCTAAGGGACATTATCTAGTAAAGATAGAACATAAGATAGAACAGCTATATTTTATCAATCAAATGTTTTTTGCTGATTTGAGCAAAGTATTCGTATTTCATTTGAATGCATTCAGATTTTCTCTCAGAATTTGTTTCGATAGCTTCGATACAAAGCTTTGCCTAATTTAACCATATATATCGATTCAAACTGATGAATAAAGTTTTTGTTAGTAATTCGTCATATAAAATATAAACGATTTGTTTGTTTTCAGAGATTCTCATCTACCGCTCGCAAAGCAGTGATGTAAAAATCATCCGGACCTCGAAATATCTCGTAGAGACTGTGGTTCAAGCTCACTGTACCTTATGGCGTAGTTAATAGTTTTTTGGAGACTTTAACGTTCATCACAATGATGTTGAATCTCCCACAGCTAGTAAGCCGTGTTATAAGAAAATAGTATGTTGTGACTCGTACAGATAACTTGATCTTCTGGCAATTGATTTATACAGACACACTGTTGGCGTCTGTACTTTTGGGTAACTCCGTCTACTGGGAGGTAAAAAATTTATGGATGCGGCAACGCAAAATAGAATTAGATGCGACATTTCTATGGACGATGGCTGGTCCATGACAAATGAAAATCGTTCACATATACTACAAAGAGATATTATAAAATAGACTCTCTCTCTCTCTCTGTGTGTGTAAATAATAACATCAACAGCGTATTATAAAATTGCAAGGAATCGTCTAGCAAAATATGTAGAAGGTAACTATCTTCAAGAAGGTCAATCTACGACCTTCTGCATGTCATGCTATGGAAGGCAATTAAGAGATACTACGAGGATCTTCTAGCCGTCACGGCATTGGTAGCCAAGATAATCAACACACCATTGGGTAGACTACCAGCTCGATAGTCTTACATTATCGTCAGATTAGTGGGATCGCGCTGGATGCGGATGGCGCAGGACCGTAAAATTTGGCTCAATAAAGAAGAGGCCTATATCCAGCAGTGGATTCTTTTGGCTGACTATGATGATGACGATGATGACGAGGATCTTCCCTGTGTGCCTTGATATCTCCAAGGACTTTGTCTGAGTCAGACACGCAAGTAAATTTCCTTCGTATTTCCGGGTTTGAGTGACCGGTAGCGATCGATGAATTGTCTTGGAATACCAATTGTCTGGTCAGATATTGATGACTTTCTCATAAATTTATTGTGTCCACAAATTCTCTTGCTCCTTAAAAATGAGCACTCACAATCCGGTATGTCGATATTTTACAGAATTTTGTGGTAGTGTGCTATTCCATCTTCTGGGAATTAATTGTAGGCTGGTATCACAGTAACGTTGACGACGGAGAACTTTACTTTCAGTTGAAGCAAACAATTAAAGAGTCGGATTTTCAACCCACCAAGCTCTTCCTCCAAAATATTAATGAGGCCCTTTCAAGATACGATTTAAAAACATTTTCAAACGTGTGCTCTATCTTCTTCACTTACAATAGGTTGAAATAGCGACCGTTACACCACAAAGACAATTTTTAACCATAAATATTACATACATATTAATGCAAGATACAGAATTAATGCAATCACAGTGAATTATACCTCACGTGTAACTTCATTTACATCACGGCAATTTATAGGGCGTTTGTAAATAATATCATGTTTTTGATTGTACGTCATAACACAGTGTTTTGAAATTACATCGCACCATAAATATTTCACCTATTTACCACCTCCCCTATCCTTCAAAACCGGAACGCAATAATGGTTACATCACTACTTGGGAGCAGAAGTAGGTAAAGTGGTACTTCCGTGGATGAACCGTTTCACAATGAGCTCTACAGCTCACGAGACATTTTTTTAATTTCCTGTAACATAGTGTTGCTATGGAATGAACGAATAGTGCTTGTAAGAAACTCTCACAAGTAACTAAACTCCAATATGAATACGTTACACACGTATAAAGTTACATGACCCACTAAATATCATGAGAAGATAATGAAGGCGTTGTATTAATATCATGGTTACCCTTACCCCATTCAAATACCCAATAACTACAAATAATGTCGTTGATAGTTTTTTTGACGGGGGGAAATCTTTATGGATACCCCTGAGCCCAGATGACTTTCAAAAGAATGAAGCAGACGAGTGTAGTTGCTCGCCGCCGTCACCGCCTGGGAATCTCATGATTAAGAACCGCGGACTGATTCCAAAGACGGTGAGCACAAAATTTTAGTATTTACTTTAGTAGCAGCAGAGCTCCTTGTAAAAGAGTTCGTCCAGGGAAGTACTGCCACCTTACTTATTTCTGCCGCCAAGCAGTAAATTAATATGAGCAGTACTGCGTTCCGGTTTTGAAAAGTAAGTAAGGATGCTGATGAAATTACAGTCACAAGGGACTTGTCAACTTTTGTCTCAGGGACTCAATGCAATGCCTCTCAGATCTTTGCGATTTAAGAATATGCACGGGCTTTATATCAGAATTTATTTTTTTATAAACGAAGGTAAAACCTTTTGAAAAATGTATATCCTGTTCTATTTAGTTCAGTTGATATAAAAAATCATTGGTATACGTACAGTAAGTACCTATTGAATACAGCGTTTTCTTGTAAAATTTCGAGGTAAGTTTGTATTTTTTTTTCTATTGTGAATATTTTTAGGAATCGTGTTTTTAGACATCCTCAATTTTACTATATATTTTTTTCAAATTGATTGATTCAGCACTCACTGTTACGCGGACTCAAGCAAGCCATTTGAGTTTGTATACACTCTTAAAGCTCTGAGCGACGCAGCAACTGTTAGGCCTGTCGCTTATCAATAGGCACACAACCGTCACCTGGTAACAGAAATACGTGAGTTATCCAATAGTTTAGTTTATAAGTCTCACGGTAGTTTAAGAACAATACTTTTATACCCGATCCTATGGTATTTCTACCAACTAGTCATTTTCAGATTCAGATTACTTCATATTAGGATCTTGTTTAGTATCATCGATTGTGATGTCCTAAGAGGTTTTTTTCATATTAATTATAGTAAAACTAATATATCACATGCCTAATTTCATTATCACGAGAAACACTTAATTGGGTCAAGTAAATCGCTAAGAGGAAAGATCGATCCATCACTCATAGGCGTAGATAGTTTTTGCGGTCTTCCTCGAGATTAGAGTCTTTTTTATAAAGATTGAAAGGACTTCGTTTATTGTTTGGACGATTTTGTTGTGGACGTACTTTTGTAGCTTTTCTGGAGAACACAGCATGGACCAATTAAGTTTAATTTAATTAAGTGTATGTGGGCTTTCTTTGCACAATTACTTATTCCCAGGCGGTATTAATCCGGAAACTGTTGTATAAAAACTTATGAACAAAAAAATAAAAAGGAAACTAAAAACGTAATAAAATGATATCTTGCTTTTGATGATGAGTGTATAAAACATAGGTGGGTAATTCTCAGGTTAGTTTTCTCTACCTAATTTTGGTGGCAAAACTTATTATTTGAATATACTAGAATATTATCACGAAGTATTATTTAATATTCGAGTGTAGTATCCTGAAATATTATTTATTATTTAACGACAATACACTCGAATACTAAAATAAATTAGACTGTCACCGAAATTAGATAGAGAGAACTGATTTGAAAATTACCCAGGTACGATACGTACCTACTGATAGGAACTATACTCCGCCCGACCATTTATTTAACTTCTGACGTATACATCCGTCGGTAGTTCCGTAATTATTGACATGCAACCATCACAACCATAGACATAAAAATGACTTGTGCTCTTTTATTTTTTAATTTTAGTGAAGCGACGTGCTCTTTAGCTCCGATATTTATCGAGCCAACAGATTGTGTAACGAAGATTATTCAACTTGATAAATTTTGGTAATAGTCTAATAAATTATAATAAAATTAAATACATTGTAAAATAATTATAATAAATTCTTATTGTTTATTATAATTAATCATCGGATTCTTCCTCATATGGACAGGAATCATGACTTCAATCCTCATTAACATTAATTATTAATTCTTGAGTACACGAATTGTTAAACGCAACATCATGATCCGAATCAGACAATATCTTCTTTTTTGAACCCGCTCACATTCACCATTAAAACTAATGCATAAATAAAATAAATTGTTAATAAAAAATAATGTGTGTGTTATAAAAAAAGTGTAAAACGTTCAGAATTCGTGACGATATATGAACATCTGCACAAAATCATGGAGCCGAAACATTTACGCCGGAGCTTTTATTTCGGGTGAAAATTCTTTAAAAGAAAATATTATCATATTTGTACACACGCGTCGCGCTAATGAAACCGAGTGCAGAGAAAACAATTTTGAAAATATTAGAAAATGCTTTGTTGTGTTGATGTTGTTTTGTTAGTTAATTATTAATTAATACTTTGGCATAAACTCTGTTTGGCTACGGATAAATATGAAATATATCGATACTCCGGGGAAAAAAGGGTATAAAACCCAAGTTTTTTTAGAGAATATCTAATGACGAAACGAACAAGTCGAACGCCTGATGGTAAGCTACACGCCTGTCCATAACAGTTGCAGTGCCACTCAGAGCTTAAAATCGAAAAGATCTGAGGAGAACTGCCACTGCGCCCGTCACTCTAAGACGTAAGTTGACAAGCCCCATGTGCCTGTAAATTCACCAGCACCCTTACCTTTCAAAACCAGAACACGGTAATACTGATATCACTGATTGACGGCAGAAATAGGTAAGGTGGCAGTACTGTGCTGGTCGAATTCTTTCACAAAGATCTTCATAGCTAGTAATAAGTTGATAATGACAACTTAAAAAAAACTAACCTCGACAGTTTGCATTCAATTGGAATTACATCTATGCGCCAACTTTTATTGACATCGGTTACCGGAAAGTGGGCAAAATTGAATGAACCGGATTCATACCCTAATTTGCCACCCTTAGAGGCGGAATATTTTCTTCAAATTCCCCCAATAGAATTAGAAAGGGGTCTAACAAAATACAAACAAACAAATAATAATAAAACAAAATGAATGATCGAAACCGGTTCACAAATGTCGGAATTATCGCGCAATATATACAAAAAAACTATATACTATATAATATTAAAAAAATTACCTCCTCCTCCTTTTTTTGAAATCGGTTAATAAATAGTTTAGTTTTTTAGTAGAAATATTTGAACTTTTATTAAACTCAAAGTAGTTAAAAGTAATCTCGTTTGTACTACGTCGCAAAATTATCTTGTGATTAATGATTTCTCATTATTAACAAATAATGCAACAAACAAATACTAACCAATAACTAGTAAATAATCAGAGCGACCATGACGTCACAGTACTATAACCATGCTTTCCGTCTTCGTTCCAATCAGTACTGTGATTAATTGTACCTTCACCTAATGTATATCAGTGCCGAAGAATGGATATTCTCAGAAGAGAACCCGGCTAGATTTGAGTCGGAAAAGATTGCAACTGAAAGCAGTTGTATATTTTTGAAATAATATTATATTAAATAAGCCACTATTGACATAAGTATAAAACAAAATAACCAACGAAAACATAAAAAATCACGAACAATTATTAAAACAGTAATTTCTATAAACAATAACACGAGCACCCATGAATAATTCGCCCGCTATTGTTATTTCCAACAAAACAAATACACACTAATTACATAAATGAACTGAAATGATTTATTTCAAAGCAACAACACAACTTGCTCCTAAATACTCTTTACTACCGAGTCGTGACAATCTATTTTTCTAGCTTGCGACTCTGACAAAACTAGATTTCATAAAGTTGAACTGTCACAGGAATGTTCATACAATACAAAACGAAATTAGTAATGGCAGCTTATCCAATCAGCCAAACCAGTCAGATGTTGTTGTGGTCGGATAAAATTGTCAGGCGTTTCATTCTGAATTGTTGATTGTAGATTTATTACAGATAGCAATTACTTTATTACGTTGTGCTAATTTTTTAATTATTTTCATTAGGATAGATTGTTGGCAAAAAAGTCTTCGACCATGACTTACGGCACTGGATTTGGTCGCGAACTATGGGCCTCATAAGAGACTCAAGGTCATTCAAAGGGCAATGGAAAGTGCTATGCTCGGAGTTTCGTCAAAAGATCGAATCAGTAATGAGGATATCCGCAAGGAAACCAGAGTAATCGACATAGCCCTGAGAATTGTAAAACTTAAATGGCAAAGTGCAGGGCACATTGCTTGCAGAACGGATGGCCGATGGAGCCGAAGAGTTCTCGAGTGGCGACCGCGTACTGGTAGAAGCTCGACTGATGATCTGGTGAAGACTGCA
The DNA here is from genome assembly GCF_003589595.1 of Hyposmocoma kahamanoa. Lineage (NCBI taxonomy): Eukaryota > Metazoa > Arthropoda > Insecta > Lepidoptera > Cosmopterigidae > Hyposmocoma > Hyposmocoma kahamanoa. The sequence goes on from NW_020653850.1 coordinate 4,760,332, forward strand.
GGAATCCGCTAGATGCAAGCGGCGCAGGACGGGTCGTTGTGGCATACTTTGGGTGGAGGCCTATGTTCAGTAGGAGACGTTTTTGGCTGAAATAATGAGTCGTTAAAGACCTAAAACAAAGATATGCAACAAGCACATAGAATGACACCTCAAGTTCATATCTGTTATGTACCGACTTCAAAAAAAGGAGGAGTTTCTCAATTCGACTGAATGTTTTTTATGTATGTATGTTACGCGATAACTCCGCCATTTGTGAACCGATTTTGATGATTCTTTTTTAGTTGGAAAGAGGATACGTCCATAGTGGTTCCATTTAATTTTGAAGAAAATCATCTACCTCTAAGGGTGGCTGTTCACGCATGAAAATTCATTTTTATAAATAGCGCCCAAATATTATTATAAGGAGCAATTATTTTAATGGTTGATTTTGTTATTCTCCAACTCAAGGTGGTTTTCTCTCCATATACTTTGAGTAGTGAGAACCGATTTTTATTATCTCCTGTGTCAAGTCCCGTATAGTGGCGAACTAGGGGATGAATCCGGGTTTGCGCACTTTCCGGTAACCGATTCCAATAAAACTTGACAAATAGTTGTAATTCCACGGACTTTTGAGGTCGGTTTTTTAGTACTCTATACTGATATTATTTACAAATTAATATTGTAATAAACGGAGAAAAAATAAAAACCATTTTCCTGTTAGAGGTCGGACACATACTTACTTTCAAACAACTATAGGAAAAATAAAATAAAATAAAATTTGCAAAATTAAGTTTAATTTTCCTATACGAAACGATATGCATCGTCAGAATAGATTGAATGGGGAAACTAAATAACTTTTCGAGAATTAACACTTCTTTTGGTTCATCTTAAGGTGTCATAGTGAATTAATGTACTAAAAAGCAGAAAAAATATTTTTTCAGCTGAAAGTCACACTTACTGTGGCTAAAAACAGCAAAAAATAGTCGTAAGGTGATAATCGCACAAAAAATCCCATAAAAAACAATGTGAATCGTTAAAATAAGAAATGGATTTATGAACGTTTGTTTTCTTTGTAAAATTAAAAATAAGGTATTTAATTAACAACTATTGTAACTATAGTGACAAAATAGGGTGGTTTGCATCAATATTAGACATAACTGGTTGAAGACTATACCACCTCAGTCAACCGTGACCATGGGACGGTATGGGGTGTAAAGGGCCCGAAACGTCGGTTTTGTTTGAAAAAACAAACATAGGCGATTTAAATCCGGAAAAATAGTTTCATTTCCTATGTATAAAAATATGTGAAAACCTAAGAACTCAATAATATTTTGTTAAGGAAATATTCATTGCAATCGTACAGTATTTTTCTAAAATTATGCGCCTAGGCAATTGGTTTGTAGGTGAGACATTATAAAGTTGAATGAAACTATATTACAGCACAATCAGCAGCTGAATTGATCAGGTCTTTTTGTTAGACGTCTACATTGTTTGTGTCTTTTTTCTTTTACAGAAGACCTTATAAAAAATTGTAATATTTAATAGGTTGTTAATGGTAAAAATTGATGCACGAATCGATAGAGCAGAGTTGTTCTAGATGTGGCAACCACGTCAAGGCAAACGTAGTGTCGGACGTCCTGCGGCAAGATGGACGCACGACCTGAGAAAGGTGGCGGGTACAGGCTAGATGCAGGCGGCACAGGACCGGGAGAGTTAACCTGCTGAGAGGGAGACTTATGCCCAGCAGTGGATGCAAGTAAGATGATTATGGTAATGATAGGAAAATATTATCAGTATTCGATGAACATTCGCAACTATAATACACGGTGCATCTATTGACTAAATCTAAAATAGTATTCTAATTGTAATTTTATTACATTTATTATTTATTTTCAATTTTTAATTTTTATTTTTATTTTCTGCTAGATTTTATTTTTGAATTTAATTCTATTAAATCTTTGTAATTTATGATCCATGTAGGTCAAAATAAATAATTTATTATCTTTATTATTATAAAACCAATCTATTTAATCCGTCCCGTATGAAACTATCAAACAAATCCAGATGGTCGAAGAGATTGGGCAATTTATCTTAATTTCGTAATAGGTACCACAGCATTAGGCTTATCCTCGAACGTTAGGGACTTGCAAATTACGTAAAATTAATAAAACATAAGTCAGAATATTAACGCTTTAATTAAAACCTCTTGAGTTATTGACTGACATCAATGTAGATTTCGATTGTAGATGTATCTATAGAAAAAGAGTTGTTCACAACATTGCTTGCGGTCATCGTGTGGTAGAGGCGTTTATAGGCGTAGTTTAGCAGTAAACTAATCCATGCAAGTCAATTTTATGTTAAAATTGTAATGCCCCGCCATTTGAAATCTATCGAATATGAAGCTTTCAAGGAGTCATATAAATAGCTACGGATGCATTGAACGTTCAAACTACCTGAGTGTACAAGATAACCAAAATATCTGAATATTGACAAAAAATAATTTTATCCCAAATAATTTCAGTCAAAAGTGCTCCAAAAGGTGAATACAGAGTTATTAGCATAAGCAAACTTAGTAGCACTAGAACTCCTTGTGAAAGAGTTCGTCCAAGGAAGTACAGTAACCTTACCTATTTCTGCCGCTAATCGGTAATGTGGGCATAACTGCGTTCCAGTTTTAAAGTGTGGCGGTGAAATTACAGGCACATTTATCAACTTATGACTCAAGGTAACGGGCACAGTGGCAAGAAGAGATCTTTGTGATTTAAAGGTCTGAGTGACCCTCCAACAGCTATGGACAGGCATATCGCTTACCATCAAACGCACATCACTTTGTTTCTTGGTATCATAATAATCTCAGTACAGAGTACTAAAAAACCGACCTCAAATATATGTGGAATTACATCTATTTGCCAAGTTTTATTGAAATATCCCCTAGTTCGCCACTATACAGGATTTAACACAGGAGGTAATAAAAGTCGGTTCTCACTACTCAAAGTATATTGAGAGAGAAAAATGCCTTGAATTGGAGAATAGCAAAACCAACCATTAAAATAATTGGTCATTAAGTAAAATTAGGCGCTATTTATAAAAATGAATGTTCAAGCGTGATCAGCCACCCTTAGAGGTGGATGATTTTCTTCAAAATGAAATGGGACCACTATGGAGGTACCCTCTTTCCAACAAAAAGAGAATCATGAAGATCGGTTCACAAATACCGAAGTTATCGCGTAACATACACAAAAAAAAACATACTGTCGAATTGAATAAAATTGAATAGAATACGTTTATTTTCCAGAATACAGTAATGATAAAGGTCTTACATAAAATTAGGTACATTGTATTCAACCTGCAAGCAGATGTACAAATATTAATTTCATGATTGGTTTCTACTGTTAATTGAACTTCAAATTAATGTAAATTTTTATTTGGAAATTCTAAGTATTCTTTATTACTATAGAAGCAATGTATCAAAAGCCATTTTGTCAATTGTAATTTAAAACTATGTCCTTGCAACAATTTAATTTCATTTGGCAGATTGTTGTAAATAATTATACACATGTTGAAGCAGTTTTTCTTATAAATTTCTTTATGGCAACGAGGTGGGTAAAGAAGATGCATAATTTTTGCTGTAGTCTGCATTTGATTAATTTCACCACGTGTTTTGAAATATTGAGGATAAGTTTTGACAAATACACAGATATCCCTAATGTACATGCATGGCAAAGGCAGTATGTTTAGTTTTTTGAACAGCGGTTTACAGGAACCACGCACTGCAAATCGCCCGAACACACTTCTTCTGAACCGAGAACCTCCTCCTTTTTTTGAAGTCGGTTAAAAAACATTCATTTTTTTCTATTTTAACGCTGATCAGAAGCAAAATTTATTATGTACTCAACTAGCGTAGAAATATGACGTGATAAGATAGCTCAGATAAGAGAAACTTTTTACGGACAATACCGAGAGAACCGCAGGGATATTGGGTCATCTGATACAGGAGAGTTTTTTTTAGTAGCTTTATAGAAACGTTTTTTAAGTCAAGAATTCCTCATGAATACCCTCCGCCCGGGAAGACCATGATTATGTCGAACTCGCACCGACTAAAACCTGATGGTGTTTCACCCAGTCGCTTTCCAGTGGGAACATGGGAACGCCATTGCACCCTACCACGAATCTGCCAGCGACTGCCGTCTCCGACACCACCTTGGAAGACTACTAAGCGAGTCTCCCTCTACGCCCTGTGCTGATTACGTATCGAACCACAATTCACGTCATCCAGGCTCGAGGACTAGTCTCCGTTAAATCACCGAATGTCCCTGCATACGATGCCCGGAGGCCCTGCGCCCATTCCTCCTGTGACAGATCGAATGAGAGAACACGTCGTCTTTCTTCTTCCGCGCCGTCGTCTCCTTCGCTCTTACCACCGCTTCCCAAAAGGCGGAAACTGCTTTCCACGCCTTGTCGCTGTCGATCATATCTAGACAAAGTCCAACATTATCGTATTATTGCTGGACATGAATACCCCAATGTAAAACTATTTCTTCCGGTCTTGAAAATACTCTACGCGAAGTTATTTCGGTCAAGTAAGGGAAAAAGTTAATAATCGGCGCTGAACAAGTACGATGGGTGATTACTCCATCGAAGCTAGCTCTTAAATAATTAATGTCAAATCCATAATTAAAGTCAAAGGCCGGATCGAAGGAATTTTTTCTGAGTATTCGATCTTTGTATTAATAATTATAACAAACTAGTGGAGTAATTTCACAAAAAAACAATTGAATATTAATTCAATAAAAATTTACAATTAATGCATTGACTTACAAATAAATGGACGACGGGTCTAATACAAAAACCACGAAAAAAATGTCCCAAGTCAACCTATTTAAACGTAGTGACATGTAAAGGAATATGAAAAAGCTAAAACGTTGAATTTAAATTGTAATGTCATCGCAGTACTGTCTAATTTTGCTTGCTTCGCTGTCAGTCGAACAAACGAAGACTAAAGCGTGAATGACGCTCTGTATACGATTTAACGCCCTATAAGTTCGGACACTTTTTAGCGCGGACCCGACGTCCATATAATTGTAAGTCAATGAATTAATGTCAAAGTTAAAGTAAAATAATCATTACTTACCCCACAAGTAAAATTTTCGTACTTGAAAATGTCATTTTTTAAGCTACTACTCGTTCCCTGAGAAGAACGAGTAAGGAACTCTAGGGATTGCTCGTTTAAAATAAACTTAAATACTATGGAATACACTTTAAATAATAATAAATAACGCACACACTCAACATAGCCCCGAACTAGGGAAACCCTGTGTCGCGGGTGCCATGGACACACATATAGACAACCACAAATTACACCCAAACTCACGAGAGAAATAATTGTAGGCCATACAACTATTTCTCCCGGCCCGGGAATCGAACCTGGGACCTCTGCGTGGCAGTCCGGCATGGTAACCGTTCGGCCACGGAGGCAGTTAAGCACTTTGAATCATATTTGTATATTAATCTAGACTCATGTTGTTTTTTCATACAACTTTCATACAACATGACTTTTCAATAAACTTTTGATGTAAGTTTTAAACTTAGGAAATGGTAATCAGTTCCCCATAAAAGAATTGTTTACCTTAGTTAAACGAAATCGTGGTACCTTGGGTTTGGACTTAGTTTTAAGGTTAATATTTGGATATCTTCTTTCTTAACGAAATTATGAATATTTTTACGGGCACACAAAATATTTGAGTAAGTGTACTGTGATGTGATGAACGGTTCACAGAACGAATCGCTCGTTTTTGCAACACAAATATGGTTTGTATATTTGCCGCTTTACGTGGGCTAAAGCGGCAAACATACAAACCATATTTGTGATATGAGAATCCCGTAGGACATAATTATATGAAGAAAAAAAGCTAAAATGGATTAGGGCATTAAAAATGAACTAACAACAAGAGCCCTTAAATGCAAACTTCATCATGCTACAATGTGGCTACTACGGCCAACGAACAAAGGTTGACAATACAATTTTAGTGAGTGTCAAAAAGTGTGAATTTACGCGATGATAGCGCCTACTTTCTATGCATGGTGCTGTCGTCGGACAGAAATGACTTATGGTAACAGAGGATCCTTTATTTTCACGTTAATGGCTTCGCGCAAGCGTTGATGGAATTCTAAAATGCTTTATTTTTCAAATTTAAATTTCAATTTTAGAATTGTGCGATGTTTTGTTTCTTAAACAACGTCGTTGTTAATTTGTTTGTGAAATAAACGTTTGACGTTTTTGTCATTTGGTTTTGTGTTATATCAGAAGTTCCAATGTTTGGCTCAAACACAATGTACTTAACTTTAAACATTTTTAATATCAGTTTCAAATTTTAACATTATTGCCATATAGGGGCCTTGGTGTTGATTATGTTACTAAATGAAATTATTAAAGAAATATTCGCAAGAAGCATGGTAGCCTAATAGTCGGACCTTCCGCCTCTGAAGCTGACGTTGTGGGTTCGTATCTGGGCTCGCACTTCTGAGTGTTTCGGAATTTATGTTTAATTTGAAATTTACCATGAGCTTTCCGGTAAAGGAAAACGTGATGAAACCTTCAACGTCAAAAAAAATTCACAACCCTTGGAAAACGTGAATTCCCCAACCCTCATAGGTCTAAACCCTTGCCTGAGAGGTGACCTGTACCCAGCAGTGAGACGTATAAATGAGTTGATGATGATGATTTCAAAAAAAAAACATATTATCGGTTATACATGTATCTATAGTCAACAAAATTATGATCCTCTATTAAAAATAAACATTAAGTTGCAAGCACTATATTTTCAGGAACAGTTTTTATTACAATGCCAAGTGACGGGACGAACAATTTATGCGTCTAGTGATAAGCGCCACGCCTGTCCATAACAGTTGCAGTGTCAGTCAGAGATTTAAATCGTAAGGATCTTAGGGACACTGCCACTGCGCCCGTCACCTTGAGACATAAGTTGACAAGTCCCATGTCCCTCTAAATTCACCAGCACCCAAACCGGAACGCAAAGAAATAGATAAGGTGGCAGTACTTCCCTGGACGAACTCTTCCACATGGAGTTCTACTACTACTAAAAATGATTATTTATCATTTAACTATAGTCAAATTATTGTCAATACGGTGTTATTCTTAAGTTTTTCCTAGTTTTTCATCTGTATGGGAAGAAAGATTCCAAGAATTTATGTTTCTAAAACGCCGGGAGCGTAAAAATGTCGTCGGACCTTTTTTGATTGTCAGCTTATGATAGTGACCAACTATTTCGGACCAAACGAGAATAAAGATTACCATGGTCAAAATATAACGCACTTGAAGGAAGCAACTTTGACAACCTTCATTTTAGTAGGATGACCTCTTTTTAGGTAAGCCGACTATTTAAACCATTTATTTATGTCACAAAACAATAGAAAATAGACCATATAACAATATCAAACGAAACAGCAACAGTGCGTAGAAGGAACAAGCTAAATATAATCCTTGTGGCTGTGTGCCACGCGGTACTGATTTTCTGCTTGGCCTTGTTGATTCATTTGTTTTTCTAAACATAATCCAATTTAATTGCACCACTGTCACGATAAACATCGAATACAGCCTTCCATTTGTTTATCCTTTTCTTTTTATCCTTAATGAATAAATATTTTTTGTAAATTAAATATTAACAAAGAAGATAATATACTATAAATATTTTTACACACTTATAGCGACGCACTAGGGAAACGTTGTATCTCGGGCGCCATAGATAGACACATAGACAACCCAAACTCACTAGAGAAACAAATTTAGGCCACAGAAATATTTCTCCTGGCCAGGGCATCGAACCCGAGACCTCTGCGTGGCAGACCAGCATGGTTCCCAATCACACTCACCCTCGCTCCTTGTGCGTTCTGTCTCTATACAAATAGGGAGAAATAAACAAAAAAAAACACAAACAAACAGTTTACCTCACTTAAACTAAGATTCTTCCCGTTCTCCTCATAAGAATTTGTCACTGTATTAACAAGTAAGGCAGGAGTTACATAATTTTTTGTCGCACGACGAATTCCTTTTTCATGTGCATCTTAATTATAGGGAGGAGAATTTAGCGAGTATAGCAGAGCCATTGGAAGCAAATCTCTTAGAACCGTGCCCTTTACCATTTAATTGCTCTTTGGGGCTACAGGAGAAATCCTCTCTGAGCAACGATCAATCCGTTAATCTGGCAGCTACTTTTGTTAAGCTTAGGTATTCAAAGGGCAACCGTTATCAGCCTTTTTACCACGTCGCCCAGGATGCGGCTTACGATAAAATTTTCTACCTTTAACTGTTATCATCTTTACAACGCCACGTTAATATATTATTGACTTAGAGCAGTTACACACAGCAGCAATGCAAACTCGATCCAAGCGCGCGACTGCATCGTTACAAACGCGCGACTGCATCGCTACACTTGGGATTTATAGGCGATTGCATCGATGCAGTCGCGCGTTTGTATCGACGCAGTCGCGCGTTTGTATCCATGCAGTTGCGTGTTTGCATTTAAGCAATCGCCTAAATCGCGCGTTTGCATCCCTGTTAAAGTCACCATGAGTAACCACTCTTTAGAGTCGATGCGAAGCGGCCAAGTGGCGGGGACACAGGCTTTATTTCAGAATATATATTTTTACAAACGGAATGAAAGCCATTGGAAAAATTTGCATCGTATACTATACGTGTTTTATTTAGTTCAGTCGATATTTAAAATAGTCATTGGGATATGTAAAGTACCTACTGAATACAACGGTTTTCTTGTAAAATTTCGACCGACGTTCGCGTTTTTTTTTTCTACCGTGAAAATTTTTAGGCCTCCTGTTTTAAGTTTTTTAATAAAATAAAAACAGGCGGAGAAAATTTGACACAAACCCGACGTCGACAAACGCTCGTTGGCGACTGATGGGGTAGCGTGCGGGCCAACGTGTCGTTAAACCGCTGAGCTATTTTCAAGCATTGGGACAAATGTCAATTTCATAACTATAGGTCTTCAATTGAAAACCAAAATTTTGCAGGTTCTCTGTAATATTTAAAAAGAAATATGTCCATATGAAAATTATGTGCAAAGTTAGATATTTCATTTTTAAATAATCATTGCACGTCTATTTTCGGGATTTTATATGATCAAGTTAAGCACATCCTATCATGTAACGAATTAGCACTTTCTTTAGATAACATTCTTATGTGAAACGCATATTTTTTTAAAAGACCGATATTTAATAGTAAATACCTAAATCATTTGATCTAGGAAAACAGTTTTTACAGCTACTCCTCCAGTGACTCGCCTTAACCACATCGCAAATTGATGGAGCACAGCCTAACAATATCTTTGTTTTCTTGGAAAGAAATAAGTTTTTCGGGATTCCTAAATCTCTTCGAAACGATGGTCACCGAACTATAAGGTCGCTCACTGGTATAAAATAAACAAACAATGTCTAGTAGATTAGAAGGGAACATTTTTATATACTAGAGTCCTTTTTATCAACTTCCTTGAAATAGAAAAGATAGATGAAGCTTGTTTCCTTTATTATCAAGGAAAGATACATATTTACGAAGTAAGTCACGAGCGTACTCGACCTTAGACTTTATACTTTGTATCTTTCTTATCATTAGGTATATAGATTTGAGGTACAATCTTATGCGTAAAGTTTGCTAAGGCACTTTTAAAATTATTTAAAAAAAGAATTAAAATTATATTTCTCAATATTTAAGCCTAAATCCAGTTCAAGACTTCTCCACCTAATAATTGATAGTTATCGATTAGATTGCCACGAATTAAGTATTCGAGGAGTTGGTAGAGTGAGAAATGTGGCACAGTTTTTGCCGTCTTTTTAATTTATCGCTTCCCTTTTTTACAGTTATGAAAATAGGACGCTGAAAAATTTTAACCTTTTTATGCCTTTTCAATTTAACGAGATCCGCAAATAATATATTATGTTCGAACGGTTAACAAAGGAATGAACATGATTAAATTTTTATTTCATGTATTCCCAAGACTGAAGTCAATTAAACTTGATTAGTTTGACATTTTGCAGTACAAAATGGCCGATGAAAAATCATAACAACATTAACCTACAGTAATAATGCATAACAATCATTAACTTACAATTATATGGACGTCGGGTCCGCGCTAAAAAATGTCCGAACTTATAGGGCGTTAAAATCGTATACAAAGCGTCATTCACGCTTTAGTCTTCATTTGTTCGACTGACAGCGAAGCAAGCAAAATTAGACAGTACTGCGATGACATTACAATTTAAATTCAACGTTTTAGCTTTTTCATATTCCTTTACATATCACTACGTTTAAATAGGTTGACTTGGGACATTTTTTTCGTGGTTTTTGTATTAGACCCGTCGTCCATTTATTTGTAAGTCAATGATAACAATGATACTTCTTCAATTTGACGACCGCGGTGTCCCAAAGATTTGCACTGTAGGCGCTGCATGAAGCGGTTCCGGATTCATTGCCGAATCACATCACACTTGTCTTTCTTTGTCTATGATATTTCTCATAAATAGCAAAAGATAGTCTGCGTTTCTCACGTGAACCCAATGCGGATTGGGAACGTTACACACGTCATTTGTGGATGTGTGCAAGTTTCCTCACAATGTATTGCTTTACCTTATGGTAAATTTGAAATTAAATTCAAGTAAGCCCGCATTCGAACCCGCGATCCTCTGCTTGAGAGGCGGTAGGTCAAATAAACTAGTTCAGGTATTTCACATACCTTTTCAATATTGAAAAGATTTGGTACCCAAATGTAGTTGTCAATGTAACAGTTACCACTACCTCTCCCTGCTCACCGCTGACATAACTATACTCCGAAAAATTTAGCATGTTTAGAATGATGATAAGTCGGCAAAGTTCAAACGGTGTAAATTTACAGCAGCTTTCTACATGCACTCTATCCTATTAATTAATTAATTAATTATATTGTTCATTTCAATTGTTACCAGAATTTGACAATGAATCAAATAACATGTCAGGTCAGGTCAACTGATATTATGTTATGGATCGCATCTTATTACAGGTACATGAAGCTTGACATAATATTGATACAAATATCGAACAAACATTAGGAAAAAATCCCTCGGTCTGACTGTACTCGAACCAGTGTCACAGATAACTCTCTTACAAAATCGATAATACCTACGCTAAATAGCTTACTAATGATACCAGGCGTTCAATACGAGGAAAATAGAACCTAAGCACGCGTTCACAGAGGTGAAAATAACGTTGCCCGCCGTGTGCAGTTATGCTAAGCCGAATGGTTATAAATGAAAGATTTGTACTAGACTTTGCGCCGACGTCGGCGCACTGTGCAGGCACTTATCGCATAACTTTGAGCAAATAACGGAGCCCTGCCAGCGTTTGTTGCCTCACCGTGGCTACCTCTTCTACATATATCAAACAAGTACAGTATTTTCCAAAAAAGAATGAATGAATGTCGTCTTTGTAGATTCTAAACACTGCTTCAAAACAAACGTTAAATTAAAATCATCAAACGATTAGTCAGTTGTACTCAAATATCATTCGGTCATTTGCACAATATATGCAAGGTTCGTAATCTTACAAAATGATAGTATGACGTTATATATTTCTATATGAAATACATAATAGTGTTGTGTATAAATGTTTAATTTATTATATATATGTATTACCTTATTATTAATATTCATGGACTATTTATCTTATTTTAATGTTCTATTTTTATCACTTTTTTTTTTTTTTTTTTTTTTATTGTGACTCGGCAAAATGACTGCACCGCGCCTGATGGAAAGTGCGAATACAGTCCAGAGATGAGAGTAACGGATGGAAAACATAAATATCTTCACTCCGTCACTATCATTTTGCCGGTCTGGCCAAATGCTTCTTCACACTACGTTTGAAGGACCCGATGTTATAGAGGGGAGGGAATACATGCGCCGGGAGTTGGTTCCACAATTTGATGGTTCGGCATAAGAACGAATTGCCAAACTTTTTAGTGCGGGACGGTATTGAACTGACCGTCCAACTGTGGCAACGCAGTCCGGCACGGGTGGTCCGCTGATGGAAAGGAGAGGAAGGGATAAGGTTGAATAACTCTTCAGAGCACTCACCGTGGTACAGGCGATAGAATACGCTAAGAGACGCTATATCTCTGCGAAGCTGTAACGACTCCGCATGCTCAGTTACTTTCTCATTTGTTTTTCTTTTATTAGAGACATGATTATTTAATTTCATTTAAATTTATTCATTCCTGTTTTTGTTTTTACTCTTAATATATTATACGTCTATTTCTGTAATTATTTTAGTGGATAACTGTAATTGGCCTATCCAAAAAATGTAACGTATGTGTATGTAAGAAACAATTGTAATTGTATTAAGTATGGCTGTTGTTATCCCTAATAAAATGAAATAAAAAATAAAATAAAATGAAAGAAATTTATTTCAGACAGTAGTTGCATGTCCACACGGTGTTAGTGTCCATAAGGTGCTTATAACTATTCTAGTAGAAAGCAAACTGTTCATTTTCATGAACAAGGATGGATATCCAATACTTAAGGATTGAGCTGTCCATCCTCTCATCCCTTAAGAAGACTGTTGGTGCTGCCTCTCACTCTGGTCAACAGGGATACCACTCTCTTGTGAATGACTGCCTGAAAACTACCAATTCTAGCCTCCGCGAACATTCCTGAGGCACTACAGTGTCGAGGCAAAAAATATATCAATATTATGGTAGTAAAAACATCATGAAATTTGTACTAGGCTGGCTAAGTGGCGAAAAACTTTCATAGATTTCACAGACGGCGGTCTTTACAATTAAAAATAAAGATCTGCAACAAGCACATAGGAAAATTAGTGAGGTCGGCTCGTTCCTCTTGGACTCCTTCCGTTTCAAAATAATTTTTCTTTGTGTTCGATCTTTGTGTTAATAATAATGAAATTGAATAAAATAAATAATGTGACATTTTAATCAAGCTAAATTTTATAGAGTATAATTACGTGGGTATCTAGTCCTGAACTACTTTATATTTTAGTTTTTGCTATGTTCAAAAACAAGTATAATACCAAAGATGAGTTGTAATTTTCAAAGGCACTAAGAAATCATTCTTGCCACATTGCCGTTGGTCTAGATTAAAACTCAACGTTTCAGCCACAAGACAAAGCCCTTGCCTTTTTAATCAAGACTGAAGAAGCTCTCAGAGTTCAAAATTAAATTCTCCCCAAAGGCTATTTGAGAATACACTACGTTCACTGAACAAATTATAACGTTTTGATGAGCTGTATGTTTTAATGTAGTTATAATACTGATATGGAGAAGGTATAATTGGAAATAGAAAAATTGTTGATTTTTATTGAACATCATAATTGCTTTACTACTAAGTAGAGTGGTTGCCCTGGTTTGGCTGACACAGCTTCGCGTCCTATTAAGTCGAAGGAATTTTCCTTCGTGTTCGATCTTTGTATCTTGTCGTTGTAATAATTAGAACAAACTTGTTTAGTAATTTCCCAAAAAAAAATTAATATCATGACATTAAAACTGATGACTGCTAACACTCTCATAGGCAGGATCGCATAGCACTAGGGAGAGATACCCTGTACCGCGGGTACCATGGCCACCATAAATATTTCTCTCAGCCCGGAACCTCGTAGCCATTCGACCACTGAAGCAGTCAAAGCCAAAGTCAAAGTCACAGTCAAATAATAATTCATTCCAAAGTTAAATTTTTACGTTCGAAAACGTAATTTTTTATTTATTAATTTTCAGTTCAAATACTTATAATCGGAATTTTAAAACACTTTTAATAGTAAGTCAAATGATAACTATAAAACAATAATCATATTCAATAAAACTCAATATTACAGTAATCTTACGCCAGACTCTGGTAGTTGTAAAGGTACTGTCTGGGTCAAAAGCTCCATAGATCTCTCACAGGTGTCGCTTACGGCGACAATAGCTGAAAAAACCCAATACAAGAGATATATAACAACCACCAACAGAAATTTGTAATTTCTGCTGACTCGATCTGCAGCTCAGTTGGTAGATCATTGCCCCTGGTTTGTCACCGACAATTTTTTAAATTAAATATAAAATTGTGTTTGAGTCCTGTTAGGTTGAAAAAATTGTTCTTTGTATTTTCGATTTTTGTATTGATTATTATAATTACATATATCTACATTGAATCAGAATAGGTCCATGCCCAACAGTGGGTCATGTAATTTGAATATTCTAACTATATCCGCCATTTTCAATATCTTTCCAAACGAATTTCGAAGGAACGGTCAAATATTCGGTTTTTGGATATAAATCCCCTTCGAAGGGTAGCCACAGACCCTAAAATTTATGAGACCGTAAACTTGCCAGTCTATTCATTTTACGAGTGAATTTCATCAGTCGTTGACTTCCTTTGAGTTATCTTTATTTTTGTTTTACGACACGCACAGATGAGATTTGGAATATTAAATTGAATTAGAAAGCATCAATTATGTTTAGCGCCTAATTAATAACTTTCTCCGTATCTCGTGTTTACCTTCTGATGATCATTTTTATCATTTTCATATCAAGATTAGTCTTTGCAATATAATCAAAAGCTTATAATTATTATTCTTGCTTTCAAGAGCTTCAACATCGTTCTTCTAAAGCATCTTTAGTATCGTCTTGGATTACATTTCTTTGCTTCACTCGCTACATGCTCGAGGTCTATACCCTTTTTTGTTTTATTTCTTATCGTTTTTTTATCTGTTAAAACATCATGTCTGCCTTCCGCGCTCGTTTTTTTTTGTGACAACACAACGTGATTTAGTAGGATTTTGTTAGATGTATTCTTTAGTATCTACTGAATTTGTACACAAGGCGGAAATAATAAATGTTTCTATTTTTAGTGTCAACAAAAACTTACTACAAATTTCAGAGATCACTTCAGAACCAGTCCTAATCCTGTGTCCCGTGCTCTGTGATTCCAAACTGATTTAATTCCGAATCCAGATTATAAATCAAGCCGCGTCTTAAACTTTGTTAGAAGTTCAGCAAACTTGTCATACCTGACTGGATTAATTAAGGCAATCCATAACAATAGTACAGTATAGTTGTTAAATTGTTTTTAGTTCTAGAGCTGCAGTAGTTTCACGTCTTTTGTTACGTATTCACCTGGCGAGGAGGCGTTGTAAGGTGAATTTGTACTACAATGATTAATTACAAGTGGATTATATGAGACATATCCCAACATCTTTATACTTATAATAAGAAACAATTCGTCATTATCAACCTGGCAGCGGCGAATTAAGTTACATGTGTGTTAAAGGTCTTGCTATGGACGGAAATAGTCCAATTTGTATTATCAGAAAACCTACTTATCATTTTCGACAAGGGATTTTTTTTATGATATCGAGTGACGGGACGAAGAAGTCCGTGTGCCTGATGATAATAAGTGACACGCTTATCCGTAATAGTTACAGTGTCAATCAGAGCTGTAAATCGCAAGTGACCTTGAGACATAAAGTGGATAAGTTCCATGTGCCTGTAGTTTCATCAACACCTTTATCCTTTAAAACAGGAACACAGTAATGTTCACTTTACTGCTTGGCGGCAGAAATAAGTGTGATGGCAGCACTTCCCTGAACGAACCCTTTCACAAGAAGCTCTACTGATACTAAAGCTACAACTTAGAGGCTTTGCTGCGATGTGAAAGGGTATGGCCCAATTTGTGTCATAAAGTCAGAAAACCTACATATCGTCCTCAGCAGGTGTAGGAACATTCAAGATTTTTCCCTCGAAGAAAAATTGACGAGCAACAAACAGTTGAAATGCATAATATTCAAAGCTACTATGGTAATTGAACCTCTATGTGTGCATGTATTGGTACTGGTTTTGTTTCTGTTTTTGCTTGAGTATAATAATGCTGTAAATGATGTAAATAATGAAAATATACAATTAGACAAACTAAATCGTGGAAAAATGTTTAATGTTAATAAATAATAAAATAAATATTGCGTACTCTTTTATTTATGTTATATAAATAAATAGACAGAGAACTAACCTAAACTTTCAAGGTAGTGAGTGATATTATACCTTTGAAATTCTTGAATTAATGTAGTTGTAACTCGATCTATATTTTTGTACCCAAAATTACTTCACTACCTGGGTTCGAATTTCAGGTCGGGAGAAATATTTGTAAGCCTATATTTATTCCTCTCGTGGGTTTGAGTGTAATTTGTGGTTATCTGTGTGTATCCATGGCACCACCGAAACAGGGTTTCCCTGGTACGGGGTTATGAATGTGTGCGTAATTGTTATTATCTGCTCTATGGATATTACTTAGAGTTTATTTTGTTTGGGCCCTACTTGACATTGTATTTATTCAAATGCAAGCTGATGCTTTTTACATATTTTAATATTAAGCGCCTATAACAATAACATGACTTATAGTTTTTAGATATGGACACTAAATAACTTGCCTATAGTGAAACAAAAACTTTATTCAAAAGGTTATTGACAGCTACTTCTTCTATTTGGATGACAAAAAGCCGTGATCGTGACCCATAGCTCTTGCAGTTATTTTTGATCCAAGATGTTCGAAATAAATATTATAAATTTAATGATAATGTATTTAAATGTATATTTACAAAGAGCAACCCCTAGAGTTTCTTGCTCATTATTGTCAGAATAGTTTGCCTTACGAATGGGAAATAGATTTTAATCAATATGACGATTTCCAGTGTACTTTGTTTACCTATGAAATAAAGATGATTTCAGTTTGAGTTGTGACACAGAGGGCTACACAAAATGAGACTTGCACCAAGAGCTATGAGGCTTATATATCTTGGTGTCAAAGTTATAGACCGAGTTTCGAAGTCGGAAATATGTAAATGAACTTAGGCCCAGAACATAAAAGGCCGGATATCGGAGCTAAAATGTAATTGAAACATATTGTGAGGCATGGTGATGATAGATGTAGTACCGTGACAAACGAATGGTGGCCAAGAGGTGGCTACAGAAATGTGGAACCACCTGCAATGGAATGGACAGACGACATTGTCAAAGTCGCGGGCCGTTGATGAGTGAGATGAGCATGGGATCGTGATGATGGCATAAGCTTCGGGAGAGGGACTGTGAATGATGATGAACAAAACTATTGTTCGGTTAAAAAACCATAAGGTATTTATAATTATTTATCATCATTTTGGAGGAGGATGAAGGGCATTGAATAGAAAAGAAAACCAATGAGGTAGTATTGAGAACGGTAAACGAGAAAAGAGCGATCCTGAATACTACAGAGTATAGACGCGGGGAAATAATTGGACATTTGATACTACAAGACAACTTCTTTAAGAAGATTTTGGAGGAAAAGATCGAGGGGAAGAGGGGAAGAGGTCGACCTAGGTGCATTTGCATAGACCAAATAAAGAAAAAGGTGTCGTGTCGTATAAGGAGGTCAAGGAGCTGGCTTATAGGAGAGATGACTGAAAGGTGCTCCACCGACAAGAGTATACTTTAGATTAAGTTTCATGATGATCATTATTTTATGGTAGGAGAGATGTGGTTTAAATAAATGTCATTTATATCGCCATTAAAACAATTAACAAACTATGATGTAAAGATATGTAAGTAAAGGTTAAGAAGTTGAAATCGAACCTAAATTAATGAAGTAACTTATTCTATGAACATTAATTTTTAAGTCTGAAGTCACCAATAAAACCACTGGACAAATAAAAAATTCTGTATTGAACACTAGCACAAAACACAAAAAAGACAATAGAGAGCACATAACGGGCGTTCGTATTAATAGATGTTAATATATTCCAGGCAATCATAAATATTACAACGTCACTAATACCACAGCTTATTGACCTTATAACCTTGTAAATATGTATTACTTTGTCTGAAATATATTTTTAACAACGCACAAAACGAACAAAATCAAAAGAGGAAAAATCCAATATCAAGCACACCTATTTAAACAAAGAAACAGATATTGGCCCGTACCAATAATATGGAGATTGTAGGACCAAATTTAAATAGAGATGCTATTTCCGACCAGTGGTTTTGTCTGTGAATGTAATAATAGCTTTGCTAGGCAAATGATTGCATTTGGAATCCCGAAGCTTCTACATTCAAGACATTATTATGGAAATATATAATTGTTGTAATGTTACTTAAGTACCATATTTGTTTATTGATCATTACCTCCAATATAATGTACCTGTCCTCTAATTGACTTAGCCTATAAAAGATACATGATAGAATCAATCACAATATGATTAAATTCATTACTTAATTTACTATCTGCTTAACTTAATAGCGACTGCAGTCATTGTGCTCGATAGGCTCGGAACATGTAATAATCAAGAAATTATATAACTACCTTTAACAACATATTTACCTTTTGCAATCGCGTTGTTTTTACAATGTGGCACACGTACCTATATAGAAACTATGAAAATATAGAAATGATATTAGACGCTTCTCTTCACCAAAAAAAACCAAATAACGGAACGAACAAGTCATGCGCCTCGTGGTAAGGGATACGCTTACCTATAACAGTTGCAGCAGTAGCAGCATCGAACAGCCACATGTGAGTTAAAGGTTTTGCTTCCATGAGTCGAAGGAAATGGTCCAATTTTTGTTATTAGAAAACCTATTTATCGTCTTTGGGAAGGGATTTTTATGATATCAAGTGACGGTACGTACAAGTCGTGCGGTGGTAATCGATACGCTTATTCTTATACAGTTGCAGTACTACTTAGAGCTTTAAATTGCAAAGAAATAATCTCAGTACAGAGTACTAAAAAAACCGACCTCAAAGGTACGTGGAATTACATCTATTTGCTAAGTTTCATTGAAATATCCCCTAGTTCGCCACTATACAGGACTTGATACTGGAGATAATAAAAATAGGTTCTCACTACGACACTACTCAAAGTATATCGAGGGAAAAACGCCTTGAATTGGAGAAATAGCAAAATCAACTAAATAATTGCTAAAAGCAATTGCTCCTAAATTAAAGTCAGGCGCTATTTATAAAAATGAATCTTCATGCGTGAACAGCCACCCTTTGAGGTGGTTGATTTTTTTCAACCCCTTTCCAACAAAAAAAGAATCATGAAAATCTTAGCGCGTAACATACATACAAAAAAAAAAAGAACATACAGTCGAATTGAGAACCTCCTCCTTTTTTGAAGTCGGTTAAAAAGGGATACTGCCACTGCACCCGCCACTTTAGGACAAAACACAAACCCAATGACAAATCCCATGCGCCTATAACTTCACCAGCACCGTTACACTTCAAAACCGGAACGCAGTAATACTCACATTACTTACTGCTCGACAGCAGAAATAGATATGGTGGCAGTACTTTCCTGGACAAACTCTTTCAGTTAAAACTTTCTTATGAGATGATACTTCTTTAGTGTTACAAATTCCAAGAACGAGATAATTATCTCTATGATATGATATTTTCAAGTATTTTACGATATTTCTTGCTCAAACTTTATGGGATTACTTTAAGAGGATTTTTCTTTAAGCGTCATTAGTAACTCTTCGATTATATTTGAAACTTTATGTTTGTACATTATGGAACAGAATAGACCAATGTAATATAAATTGAAAATACTTACGGAAATAACATGAATAAATTATACGACATAGTTACATTCGATATCACGATACTATAATGTACATTCTATCACAATTCCTGTTCCGTACGTAAACAAATTCAATATGCATTTATTCGGAACTCTGTCTGAGCTCATTTGAATAACTTTAGAGGATTCCCTTACACTTTTTGGTGCCTTAAGTTATGGGCTAGGTTGGCTGGGTTTTGAATTTACGATGAACTTATGCTAAATAATTACTTAACCGCATTGTTAAATTACTAACCGCTAAGGCTAGGAAAATATTATTATTATATGAGCTGATAAATCGAAAAAGAAGTGGAGCAAATAAGAGTTACGATATGCCTTTTTTCTGAAAAACGTCTGTAGAAATGTGAGGTATGGCACGACCAAAGAATATTCAAATTCAAATTTAAAACATCGGCATTTAATAGGTAAGCAAGTTTCCGTTGAAATAGACTTATTCGTAACGCAGATTCCTCTCAAACGAACCGCTTATAAAAATGATGGTGTTGAAATTTGTAAATAGGTATTTGTTCTTAAATATGATTGAAATTATTTATGTCAAAAATATCGTCGGTACAAGTAACATGAAACGGACCATATTCGTGGAAATTTTCAATTTTTGATCATGTACAACCCTATGCAAAAAGAAAGGTAATAGAAATGGACCTACTATTAGCCTTGATGGACGCCCATGTTTACTAAAGACCCTGATGATCTCGTACCGTTAATATTGAACCTCTGGACCATGTCACTCTAGTACGATGTAGAAAGATTGAGGTGGCGGCGCACACCATAACGATGTTGCTTGTTATGATACACATAATCAAAGGCCATGGAACAGTCGAAATATCCTCCTGTAACAACACGCAAGTTTTCCTGTGCACCAAATTGTTTATAAGATATTAACTGTCAAAATATGCACATGGTTAATTAAGAATAATTATATACCAATTACACATAAAAGGAATAATAATGTGACGTCATGCAACAGACAACAGTAGAAAAAGATTGAGCAGTGAGAACCTTTTCTGAATACTAAACATTACAGGCCCGTGAAAATAAAAAGCGATGTCCATTAATGTCTACTTAAAATATTTCCTAATTGTAGGGCAATGACCAGATATTATGTTTTCAAGAAGTAAAAATTATGATTGTTCACGCCAAACGTTTGCAAATTTAGCTCTTGTAAAAAATTCATTGAGATTCATGAGCGTAATTTGCATGAAAACATTTGAAAAATGGTAGAACAATTCGGTAGCTCTCGGCTTGCATAAAGCTCGTTTTCT
Source organism: Hyposmocoma kahamanoa (assembly GCF_003589595.1). NCBI lineage: Eukaryota > Metazoa > Arthropoda > Insecta > Lepidoptera > Cosmopterigidae > Hyposmocoma > Hyposmocoma kahamanoa. The sequence continues at coordinate 4,781,230 of NW_020653850.1, forward strand.
TACCAAATCAAAGGGAAGATAAGCTATACCACAGGACTGGTATCCTGTTATTCTGTCTTAACAGCATATAGAATAATATAGTAACAAGGTTGTCAAAACATATCTCTTCTTCTATAAGTACATAATGGGCTTGATACTTCACCCCTATATAAATTTATGTTCTCTAAAATACCGAACTAAATTGTTCCAAATATATGCAAATCTCCTTTAACATGTTACTGAACAGTAGCAGCATGTATTTCACATTGTTGACACGTTGCTGTCTTGTTAGTCTTGCCTCGAAGCATTACATGGACTTAAATAATATGACTAATTTGGTGAGTGTTTTCATGGAACGTGTAACAAAACAGTGTTATTGAATAATTTGGAATTTGTATGGCTTCATAGCAGTGATTGTATTAATAAAAGTTAAATGTATCCTTGGCAAAAGCTATAAGTAATAATATCAATCAATTACGAAACATATTACGTGTATTTGAAATTTCTCTCTCTCTACTCTCTACTCTCTCGACTCTCCTAATTATGTATAGAAAGTTATCGAGTATTTTCGTTCGTAGAATCTTTTAGCATCTCGCCTGACAAGTTATCATTTTGCAGATGTGGCATTATTACACCGAAGATGCCTTTGTCCACCGATTAACCGATTAGTGTTATAAGGTGTCACGAAAAATTCCGTTCATGTTTCAACTAGTGATTATACCCACGGATAACACAGAACTTTTGCAAACCAAAATTGCATCCCCATAAATAAAGTGGACAAACAACGATAAATAATTTTTACTGGAACCAAATATTTTTAATTATTTATTTATTTTGATAAGGCACTTCAACGGCATGTGTGAACAAACTCCGACACACAAGCCAATTACAGATGTGCACAACATTCAATGAATAATAAATATGAATATTAAAAGTAGAAAAAAAACTAAGTTTAAATTAAATCATCATAATCAATACAAGTTCGCTCGCAGACATGTATTTTAAAATAGCTAATATGTACTGTGCAAGGGAATAAAAAACATGTCCAGATTAGGTATAATACTTCAATGTCATGAGTGTAAAACCAAGATAAAATATGATTGTGACTGTTTGTAAAATCTTGAAGAGTTTGATGGGCTGAAAGAAGGCTTTAGTGCAATAAATGAGTTTTTACAGAAATTCTTTAAAGAAAATCCTAAGAATAAGCTGTAGATAAAATTATCTGAAAAGCTCCATACACCGAGCGGTGCACGGTTAGAATGGGATTATGTGTTCATTCGATTTGTATGGAAACTATTTCTCGTACAAATTTCACCGCGTGCCATATTGTCAATTTCGCATGGATGTCGTGTCGTGCCGCATTGGGCTTTGTGGTGAATCTCATAAAAAAACAATGTAACATTATTTCTCCACACCTTACAAACCCCATTACGCTTAACCTCAATACCAATAAACACACCTCCATTATCGTTGTATTATATCAAACCTAGCACCTTCTACCATACCGTGTACGATAAACTTTATAACCTTTGAGACCCGTTGTCTTTATATATTTTGGAAAGCAAATGCGAGCCTTCAAAGAAAATGCTGTAACTTATGTAGACCCCAGACCTCATCCTATTTGTAGCTTCGTCCATTCATTGTACGTGATTAAGGGAGCAAATGTTAGCACAATTAGGCACGCTGGAAATTTGTCTTGGACGTGGTATGATAAGGGCTGGGTTCCAGTTTGCAAGTTTAACATTTACATAATTAGTAAACTGTAGAGCGACAGTGACGTATTAACTTCTATCGCATATCACTAGGTAGTATTATCAACATCTGATGCTATGACATCAGCGTCTGCAATGGCACCAGACACAATTTTGGATTACAACCATGCCTACTTTCACTAATCGACAGACTTCGGCACATCTTTTCATAATCATTAATAATATATACTAGAATATACCTACTGAGACTGCTTCCTATGAAAATTCCATCGCTTACAGAGTTACCATTTTATATCGACATTTTTCCGCATCACATATCGCTCTTGTGGTGAGCATCATAGTAATCAATATATTAAGATCAACTTCTTAAATTGCAGTTCGATCTCTATTACATGAGTAGTTTTATTCGTCAGACACCACCAGGCAGTTATCTTGCCTACAAGGCACTTCATATATTTAAACTACACCTATCTCAATATCTATAAACAGTATGTTTGTTTATTGATATCCCTTATATTAACTACACTAACAAATAACTGACGTATTTAAGTCGGCTTTTAATTTTTTTGTTAGTGTAGTGTGCAATCCTGTACATGACTTTAATAAGAATGAAACAAATGAGGGCAGTTGTAGGCCGTCGCCGCTTGCGCCCGTAGACGTACTGAGTGTTAGAGCTTTGACGCGCAGTTTTTGTAGACGCGGAAGCTCATAATTATGAACTACGGACTATTTCTGAGTCTCACGGTAATTTCCTGTTTAAAATTCCCTATATTCGCTCAACCTAAGCGCCCAGCACCCAATTTATTTTCTTACAAGTATAATTACAATTTCAAGGTCTACCTGATTCAAAATTAGTTTCTCGCATAAAAGCAATTTCACAAGAGAGATTTCGTTACCACAGAAATTTTGAAGCAGCGACACTTCTCAAAATTAAAAGATTTATGTTCCCTAAAACCGCGTTCAATGAGACCACACATCACAACTTCTTAATGGCTGTTTACACGGAACGGCACCATTCGATAAAATGGATTAAGTTTCTCGATTTGTCTTCTCTCTCTGGCTTCAATATACGCTACATATTTCTGTCTTTTTTCCTTGACGTCAATGATTGCTTGTTTAAGAAATTGCCTTGATTTTCTAACTGTCTAATCTCACTAAGAGATATATAACAGTAGATTGTTCAACAAGAATATAAAACGACCCATTATAATGGCTATTAAGTCTCACGAATAACGTGGAGTCGGATATAATTCGTGTGTTAAATGGGTTGAACAACTGAGTTGAGACCCTTAGCGTTCCGACTAGTACTGCAAGGAAATAAAGCAATAACTCATATTAGTAAATTGAAAAACCCTATAGATAAAGTATTTTTACGCTTAGTTGTCATATATTTAATTAGAACACAAAGGCTGAGTCATTGTGCTATTGTACAAGCCATATTATATTATACTATGCCATGCTATGTTTGCTATGCTACACTATGGGACTACGCTGATAAGTGGTTCGTCAATTGTGATGCTTTTAAAAAGAGAAGTATGGATAGGAATGTCTGGAGAAGTGCAGATCGGCAGGTAAAAGGAGTGCTAAACAACTGAACTATACTGGCCTTAGAGGTGGGTTTCGTGCCCGCGTGATGTCCTTAGCAGCGCTTTCCCTCAAGTTCCAGCAGACGTCCTAATTAAGGATCTCCGACAAATGCGGTGAAGCGCGTGGCGATTTCGTTGACGCGGTGGCGATCAGAGGAGGCTACCAATTACGATGATGATCACTTAATTTCTCACCGAACAGTAAAACACAACGGGTACTTCACACACGGCGAAATAAGCAGAGTGCATTAAATCTAAATCGGTGAATCCACAGCGCTGGATGACGAGGGTCGATGTGTGGTCCAATAGTCAGGACGGGTAGGTAAAAAGTTTGCAGCAGAGTTAAAAGGATAGCAATATAAACGTTAAAGGAAATGAGGGTAGGTGAACTTAACCTAAGCGCCGTTTTTTGTTTTGTATTGGCGCGAACAGCGATCTTTGACAATTTTTTTAATAATATGTTGCATCTGTTACTAATATTTAACCGCTCACGCGATGCGCTCCTCCTACTGCAAAATGGCGGCTATTTGGTTTCGCAAATTAAAAAAGGATTCAGTTTAAATACAAGTTTTTATAAATAAAAATTATTATTCTGCATTGCTAAATAAATACCCTCCGTACTACCAACAAAAACATCTCAAATAAAATGCAGTAATACACCGCAATTCCTGCATTAAAAAAGCACTAATGAAATTTTTGGTGTACATATGATAATATTCCGTTTGAGTGGTTCTAACGTTTACCATGAAATTACTCCTTAAAGTATAGTTTATAAACATTTATATTCAGGGTAAACTTAAAAACGCTACTTACGATATGTTTTCAATAAATAAACACCAAAAGCACCAGTCCAAACAATAACACACACGATTGTCGTGACGTATTTTTGAAGTTGTTTATTTTTTTTAAATGACAGACCCAGGCATTAAAAACTATATGGTTTGCTAGAGTAGTTACCGAAATAGCAATTAATATTAGTTCTTTTACCTGTTATAACTTCGATATCCGATAAATCGGTATTAAATCATCACCGGCACCTCTAGGTGTGGTACGCGTCTACGGCTGCATGTATCGCGTGAGCGGATAAAAAAACAGTACAAATACTTTGATCCCTTCAACCTAAACCTACTACTCGTGTCCACAAAACTACAAGATGGTTTACACGACTATTTCGCTAATAGCCTCAATTCATTGTATATCTGTGACATAAATATACGTTAAATAAACACACGTTTTGATTTTTGTTTTTTAGATTTTCTACCTAAATGTGTACAGGGTGCTTTTTAATCCGTAATCTCTTAACACTGCGTTTCTATCGTTAAACGAATTTTAAAAATTCATAATATTTTTATCGGAATTTTGTATTGAGGTAGAAAAATCATTGTGCGAAGTTTTTAAAATGGAAGAGCAATAAATCGTGTATTGTGTGTGATTTCGTTTTAATTTACAAATCTGCTCTTCTTATCATAAGTAACACATTTGCATTTCGGTAACTTTCGAAATATTGGCACCTAACGTTTATTTGCTAGTAAAAATCCTTTATTCCCAGTAGCTCTATGTACTTGTTCCAATTGTAACCTTAAGCGCCCAGACATACGAGAAGAAAGTTTTCGCGCGGTCGCCACGCGGTCGAAGAGCGAAGTCCGCGGCGGCCGTCGCGCGGTCGAAGAGCGGACTTCGCTCGGCGACCGCGTAGACAAAAGACAAGCTAGTGCCTTCCAGCTAAAAGCTAAATAAATAGAGCGTATTTTGCCATGACAGTTCGGTCTCTGAATACATGCACGCGGTCGCTGGGCCGCAGCCTCCGCTCTTCGACCGCGCGGGGTGAGCGTGATGAAATGTGTCGTGTAAACGCGCCCTTAAACAACATATTTGTTCCCACTCATTGACTTACAATTATATGGACGTCGGGTCCGCGCTAAAAAGTGTCCGCACTTGTAAGGCGCTAAAATCGTATACAGAGCGCGACACTCCGCTTTAGTCTTCATTTGTTCTACGGACAGCGCGATACTGCGATGACATAACAATTTAAATTTCGAATAGGTTGACTTGGGACATTTTTTTCGTGGTTTTTGTATTAGACCCGTCGTCCATTTATTTGTAAGTCAATGTTCCCACTAGTTACATGGAACTTTAAATTATTTTTAGTCCTAAATGTCAAATACTCTGATTTTACTTAAAAAGTAAAACTGAATCTATACTATAAGATATAAAAACCGATTAGAGGGGATTGTAAATCTAGTTTCGCTGATCCCTTATTAATATATCTCAATTTCGCTAGAAATATCTATTACATTACTTATAATAAGGAAGGCAGAATATTTGGTAACGTTTTAATTTATTAATATTTAAAAAAAAATCTATCTCATTTTTTAATTTCCTTGTCGGAATTTATTAGAAAAACCTCTAAATTATTATATATCTAATTTAAAAGCTTCTCTTGCAGACGTTATTTAGAAAGGTAATATCACAATTGCTAAGTAAACTCTATAGACATTTCCAAGAATTTTTAATGTGCTTTCAATAAATTGTCATTTCAGTTTGTGAAGAACTTAAGTAGCCAATCCCTTTTCTGCCATAAAGTAGCGTGCTCATTTTTCTAGAAAAGAACAAAGTAATTCAACTTAAAGTATTCCAATACTTAAAAATTTATTCTCGGAAATTCGATATTTTTTCTTTTAAATAACAAGGTTCAGTTTCTCTTTAAGAAAATAGGAAGCGTCTTCTACTTTTTGTTAATCGGTATGAGTCAAAAACATTTTTATGTAGAACTAAACTTTGCGTGAAGTTTCAAAGTTTGTGGACAGTCGTTTGTGTAAATGACTAAAGTTATAAGATATAAACGATTTTCGACGTTATGGTATGCGAATCCCAAAAAAGTTAATGTTGAATTGGTCAAACACAGTTGGCGTAAACATAGTTTTATTGTAGGTTCTTTAATTGTACCTATTTAATAGTTGCTTGACAAACCACACATACGACAGTAAGTAAAACTTTCTCAAACATTCAGTTTTATCTGCATACAGTAACATAACCAGCCTGAGTTTGACTCTTGTAGATCTATATACAGGTGGCTATAAAAAAGGTGAAGAAAGACGCCAATCTCCAAATGCACATGGCGTATATTTAACTAGTTTCATGATCAACATGAGAGACATAATCACATTCATCATTGTTGTCGGCTCACCGTCCCACCTGGTGGAAGCGGCAGCAAGCGATCGTTGATAAGGACCGACGATTCAGCTTTCATCCAAGTATCCCAGCAGGTGGGAGTACCGGAGTACCACTCATAGTCCCTATGATTGCATACTATGCAATTTCTTTAATGATGGCACCGGAAAAATGATAAATGGATACCATGCAATTTTCTTTTACAACTTAAATGTAATTTAGTAAACACTTCGATAACGCGTTCCATTTTGATCCCAACGCCATCTAGCGGCAAGGCGATATTACTAACATATCTTGTACGTGGTGTTAGAAAACTATTTTTTCGGATGTAAATGTTGTGTATATTTGTTTTTTCAAACAAACCAACGTTCGGGCCCTTTACAGTTCCCATGGTCACAGCTTTGTATTAATAATTTTAATCAACTAATGGAGTAATGTCACAAAAACAATAGTATACTGTGTATACTGTGACGGTAAATGAGAAATTACTAACGAGGGTCTATTAGAAGCCCGACACAATGCTGAGGGCTTTAAAAACTCGAGTTTTAAATTTTTTTATCGTCTGTAATACCTATAGCTTTTTCATCACATTTGCGGGGAAATAAATATAACATAAATATGGTTCACAACACAACATTATGGATTTTGCAAATGGGTTTTTTCAAATTCCTCCTTATATACTACAACTCGAACTGAAATGTTGTAAAAAGCAAAAACGCATTCAGCCATGATGGATACTGTACAAAAAAATTTGCTAAATTTTTAGACAGAAAATAATTAAAATCAATTGTTAAAAATTCTTAATAATAAGATTTTACGTACCTAGTACGTGGCTGAATTGCCTCGAGCGTATTTTGAAAGTTAATGAAATCGCTCCGTGTTAAGAACACCCCGTGTAATAGTAGTCTCGCTTACCGCATGAACTTCCAACTGGTACAACTGATTGCACAGACAGTCAAACAAATACCTGCTCATTTGAATATGCTTGTTATTGCTAAACTTTTTTGGTAAACAAGACTCCTGGGAACTTGTTATGGCATTTTGTACCATCCTATAAATACGATGTTTCTCTGTCCATGGATTGCTCGTTCGGATATGTAGTTTTGATGTTCAGAGGATATTTTTTTTCTGCGGAGTTTTTTTTCTGGGTAAACTTTAAAGATTTTTTTTTACTGTGTTCAATATCACATATGAAACCAAATACTGCCGTAACTCAAAATAATTTTACTTTAGTCACGATTAAACGAATTTCTTTATTGGTTCCATTCAGTAATTTTTTGAACTTTCAAGTTGTATTTTCTCAGAAAATACGGGGAGGCTCCTTTCGTGCACCCCTCTCCACTAACTAGTTGCATTTATTTAACAATATTACCAACAAATTAAAACTTTTTAATAACAGTAATGATGTCAGTAAGGAATCAACTGCCGCAGAAACAATGCTAGAATAATATATTGTGTAATTAAGGGCGGTAAATACTCGTAAAACAATAGTAACGAAATTCTATTAGAAATTCAATGACTCGAGGTTTAGAAGTTTTTACCGCCCGTGTTACATACAACTTTTTCATCACATTTGCGAGGAAATAAATATAATGATAATTTATTTCTTTTATGAATAAATATCGGTTCACAACACAACAATTACAGATTTTGTAAATGACGGGATTTTTGTTTCTTTTTTTATATAAACAGTTGGCCAGCTATCAATCCATAGATAATACAACGAACGAACTAAAATGTATAATTCCCATAGATTTAGTATATCCATAGATTGACCCTGAAGTATTGGAGACGAGACCAAACCAAAAATACATCTGTGTGTGTATAATGTGCACGTGTGCAAGATAAATAGTGTTGCGCCATCCATTGATTTAACTTTAATATCGATTAACATATTACACCGGCATTTCACTTCGTCGTATTCACCAAAATGTCTTATCGCAAAACGCCGAGACGTTAATTAACTAATTAATTAATAGTTTAATACAAAATTAAGAAAGCTACTATCACCTTCTGGCAGTGCCATAGGATGGTAGCGAAACAATGGGGACTTTCACCCAAGATAACACTATGGCTCTACAAAACGGTGATAAGACCCATGATCAGTTACAAGTTTTGGTCACACAAATGCATATGTGTACCAAATTTCAAAATAATCAGTCCAGTAGGTTTGGAGTAAATTGGCTGTGACAGATGGACAGATGGACACACAAGTGATCTTTGCTTGCCTCTAAAGGAAAAGCACTTTTCCTCAAAGTGTTTGCTGCATATTTTTGAAAACTTTTTGGGAACCCACTCTTCTCTCTTTATCATTATAAGCCATTTCTGTCGTACTTCAATGTTTTGAGGAAATCTGAATCAACAACAATAATTAACATAAACAATGGGTGTCTCAACTACACTATTAAAAGAAATTTTCGTTTTAATGTAGACAAAAAATAATGCACTAATGCAATATTAATTAAATATAAAGTACAAAACCAGAAATTTCTGATTCAATAATATTAAGTATGAAGATGATTTCGGCTGTATGCAAGCCACGCCTTTGCCTGTCTTTTTTTCAGTTAATGACATTTCTATAACATATTATCGATTGCGTCAATCGATAATATTTATGTTATAATAATAATAAAAATGAATTTCAAAAATTCACGTATTTGATATATTTTTTAATTGAATTCGTATACATTTGGGTTATTAATGCACTTGAATGGTATAATTTTATGGATATATTTATGTAAGAAACTTTTGTGGTAGTGCTTTTAGACAGCAAAAAACTTAAATAGTACTTACATGTGAAATGTACAATTCTGCGAGTTTTCCTTTTCAGATGAGTTACATCCGGGTTATGAAATCCGGGGATACTGAAAACGTTACCATGACTAATAAACGTCCGCTTAACACTATTTTACATTTTAAAACCAATTATTTTTCAAAAAAAAAACGAAATTTGTTTCGTTGTCACCTGACCCTAGGTTCATACAGGTTCATAGCGTATACAGGCTCGTCTACCCATCTCGCACTAACATACGTGTATACTAACGATCTTTCACTTGCATTGCCAATCTATGGGTACCTATATACTAAATCTATGATAATTCCAGACTTATTTGAAGTGTCAATGTAAAAATTCTTTTGTAGACGAAAAGAGGCATCTCCTCATAATACCTACCTTTCAATACTATGGACTCTCATGTCGGGGCGTGTAGTGGAAGATGTAACAATAAATAATCTATCTCCACTTTCTATAACAACATATTTGATATAATTTCTAAGGATATAATCACTCCACTGTATATAATCAACAAAAGTTATAACAACAAAAGGCTTAATTTCAACGTAAATAATAAACCTGCAGACATTAGGTAAAATAATGAACAAATGGTATAAGTACTACCAGTATAATGTATTAAATAGTATTACGTTTTACGAATGGTTGAAGCGTCCTATAATATGTTGATAAGATTTTTTATTTCATTAAAATGTACCATTCCAAAATATATTTTTGTATGGCTTTAAGTGCCTTTTGTGTAATAAAATATATTTATTACAATTTTAAGCAGAATATTTAATTACATATACTAACCTGACCTAAACCCACAGGAGGAGGTCGAACCAATTAGCAAATGCAAACAAATTCGGTTCTGAAACTCACTGGCCGCTGCCACGGCAAGCTCACTGCTCTTTTTCGGCTAGTGCAGCTTTATCATATACTACCCTAACCTAAACCCACAGGGGGATGTCAAACCAACTAGGAAATGCAAACAAATTCGGTTTATTCACCATTGCACCCAATCTTCTTCTTCAACATTTTCTTTCTTCCAATCTTCCGCTTCCCAGCTACTTTGCCAATCATTATAGTGTGCAATAGATGATATCTTTCATGTCGCAGTACATGATCCAAATAGGCAACCTTCCGCTGACAGTGCGGACCAACTCCACCTTTGTCGCCATACGTTTAAGGACCTCACGATTCGTGACTTTGTCCGTCCAGCTGATGCGGAGCATTCTACGATAGCACCACATTTCGAACGCTTGAAGTTTCTTCCCGAGATCTTCTTATGTCACCAGAGTTGTAAATGTGATTAAAAAGGTCTACAAGGACGTCTACGTTTTCTGATTCTAGAAGTTTCAATACCTCAACGTTGATCTTATCTGAGCCAGGCGCCTTTCTAGTCTTTGCTTTTTGTAAAGCGTTGAGCACCTGTGACTTCAGTATACTTGATCCCTCCATGCCCGTTGATCTAACAGAACACATCGAGACTTGTCGCTAAAACGTTCCTGTATATATTGAACCTTTCTAATCTTTCTTATCTGGAGGATCTATAATTGTTTTTGGCGTTTTTTGTGCACCTAATACATCACTGGAATTACAATTATAATACCTTATACTCAGTGAATGTGATATCTGAAGTGATTATATAAAATGAACATTTTGCCCTCGGTATATTAGATTGAAAGTTGTTATATCAATCGTCTATTATACCCAGTGACCTTTGTATCACGCAAGAATATGTCAAATATCTGTATACCATGAGTTAATTATATCTGATGAGCGTTATATCGACTAAAATAAGTCATTTGCTGTTATATATTACGAACCACACCTTTCTCATTTACTACTAGGTAATGTACATCATTACGATTCCATTTTTATGACAATTTTTATGATAACGAGTTTTTTGTATTTATCTTCAAGCGAAACGATTCAATAGAAAGGCAAAATATGTATGTAGTAAGTAAGATATAAATATTTTGTAATAATATCGTAACCTTTATGTAAATAAAACTTGATTTAAGTACAAATATGTAGTTGTAAATAGTTTTTGCCCTCGATTTCGGGCGCTATCGACTTTAAACACGATTTAAATAAACCAAAGCACTGGGTTAAAACCTGTGAGCTTGTGCATCTCTGGTTGAGATAAATAAACTATATTATCTTTATTAATAATTAGTTTTCAAAGTCTAGAGAAGTTTATTTTTATATTTACAGACGTTTTCGTTTTCTTTTTTTTATTTCAATCCATTGAATCCAATCCATCCAATGGAATTTTTCTTTCTCAATTCCCTTGAACCTATAAAGCCAAATACAAATAAAACGAACAGACTTACAAGTAACAAAGCACTGGACCAAGCAATCGACCTCACTCGTTACTCTTTTTAATCCCCACAATATTTCCAGCTTCGACACATTAGTGCTGCACCAATTAGTGGTGCGCCGTTAGCGAGTAATTTACTGTCACAATCAGACACCGGAGCAAAGAGATTCTAGCTTTGGAGTTGCTATTACGTATGTGCCGTGATAGACTGGTCGAATTCCTTTTAAAGTTTTAGGTACCGTCTACTATTATTAATAATAATACAGGGTGATAAAAAAATCACTGTCCATTCTTTTCCTGTGCATAAGGTTCAGTAGTACAACACATTAGTAATTTTTTTTTTTAAATCCCAACTTTTTCGCTATTTTAAAATGGCAATAATTTCTATCGCGTGGTTTTCTGAAAATAGTAAATAAAACTCGAGCGACTGGCGCCAGCGTGTATGCGCGATGGCAGCGACGGCGCCGACGCATGCTTACTAGTACATTTGATTTCAAATGGGGTACAACATCGGCTGCTGTTACCGGCGAAGCTCGTGTTTCATTGCATAACAATGTATTCTCATCGGTGGTATTACGAGTGATTCGTGTTTTATCGAAAGATTGGTGGATCCAAGGGTTCCTCAACTAAGCATAATTTTAGCAGTAAACTAACGCCTTCTCGCTCACGGCCAGTTTAAGTTATCGATCCATGCGCGCGGAAGTGGCCAGCAGCGAATGCCCGTAGAAGTAGAGGATCAAATGCAGTGTGCGACAAATTTTAACTAGTAAGTACGAACACCGGTGGATTTTCCGCTGAAGGCCAATATCTTGGTCTCCCAGGTGGCCTGACTGTACTCTGTGTGATTTTTTTGTGAGGTGAATGAAGTTTATGTCAACAACGTTCAAAGCCGTGTCGAATTACAATCATACATTAATGGTGCATGACGCTTTAAAAAGTGACCGTGCAATGCTTCGAAAATTACGAAAGGCCAGCAACAACCACATCAATTACCCTTTCCTACCGGTAATCGAATCCGGGACCTCCTTACCAGCGCCCACAGAGCTAACCGTTCGGCCACTGAGGTTAATAAACTTGCGCGCATACACCGCCTAAGTTGCAATGGCAACGACGTCCATTAATCGTCGGAAGTCAGTATTATTCACGGTTTCTCGGAACATTGAATTTTTCATTTGTGAAGTATTTAAAAAAACAAACATATATTTTTTATTTCTATTATACAGTATGATCCTTTAAATGATCAGTCGTTTTTTATCAACCTGTATAATATACAGGAGTTCTTTGACATTTGAATGACGCCACCAATTGTGGTCAAACTTCAAGTCCGTTATTGCAATTTTATTTAAAAGGTCACAAAGTGCTGGGCTAAGTGGTACAGGGTCAAGAGCATGTCAAGCTTGACACTTAACACTTAAATCCAACTCTATGCTGCTTACGATAAGAAGGTTCCAAAGTACAAAGTGTCAAGCTTGATCTGCTCTTGACTGTACTACGAACACAATACCTCCTTATTATGTTTTTAAATATTAGTGCATCTTATTCTGCCTACAATACCGGAACGCTATGATGGTCTTTTTGACACATTACACTGTGACTGTGAGATCAATCTCAATTAATTATCGAAAAAAAATATATAATCAAATGAGAGTCACATTTGTAAGTTTTTAGATTCATAACTAATAATGCAAGGGGTAGCTGATTAAAAAGTTTTAGTAAAACTAAAAAAAAAAATGTTTACTTAATATATCGTCAATTCAAAACTGCTTTGTTTTGCATTGAGCTTTGACGATATGTAGAAATTGTGCTGGCTAGCGATCCCATAATTAACGATCGTATAAGATTTCATTTTTTTAATTGCGAATTTCGAACAACAAATGCCGGGTTGTGTCGTAAAATTATACATTCCATAAATTTTACTGCACGTCGCTATTGTCAACAATGCACAGCAATCAACTTCTTCAACGCAGTTATGAATTAATACGAAACTTAATGAGTGGAACAAAAAAAAAACAAATATCTGAAACAAGCACATGGAAAGATTCGTAAGGTTCGTTCCGTGGCTTAATTAGCATAGCGTCTGGCATGGATGGCTAGAAGACATTGCTTCGAATATAAGGAATTTTTGTGTTCTATCTTTGTTACCTACTAGTAATTATTACAATCTGTTGTTATTAGTTACAATCAAATATACTTGCTGCTATGTGGCTATATAGTATCACGCTTTGATAAAATTCCATTCAAGAATTTTCTAATTCGCTTTTATGACCACCATGTTTAAAATTATCACCCGAACGCACCAAAATTATTTCCGCTGTCCCAAAGATGGTAACGAGTTGATAGCAATTTAATTTCCTTGGTATACGAAATACGGTACCTAGCGGTAAGACCCGTGAACTCGTGATTAAGGGGTTGAGCTGGTACTGGTTTGTACCAAGGGGTTTTGTTCCTTGTATCAAACATTAACAATAACTTAGCTCTTGTTTTGGAGAAGTTCTCTGAAGATATAAATTATTATGAAAGTTACAGATGGTCGTGATTATGTAGCAAAAGTTTTGGCGTTTGATTGCGCCCTCAATGAATTTTCTGTTTTCTTCGTGTTTATAAATATCTATTGTAATTAAAAAGATAATAATTGTTAAAAGTTATCCTTGTTTACGTAACACAACTCTGGTTATTTTTAGATTAGAGTTGTCTCATATTCATTTGCTAGAGTTTTATTTTAGATACCAAAAAACCGAAGTTTCAGAAATATTCTAGTACGTTTACATGTTTTGAGCAGCACTTTTCGGCTGAGACGTGGACAATTACATTTCTGTTGCGGCATATAACTGTGGGTTTTTTTTATGATAATTAGTAACGGGACCAATAAGTCATGCGCCTGACCGTAACAGTGCAGTGTCGCTCAATGGGCATTGCCACTGTGCCCGTCACCCTGAGACATAAGTTGAAAAGTCTCATGTGCCTGTAATTTAACCAGCACCGTTCAAATGCGGAACGCAGTAATGGTAGCATTACTGCTTGTCGGCAGATAGGTATGGTGGCAGTACTACCCTGGACGAACTGTTTTACTCTACTGCTACTAAACAGTCAAAAAAAAGGGATAAGTAGGTAAAAAAATATTTATTCTTTCCGCTTTCTATTCCGTCGTGTATCGTCCATCAAACAAGAGCCCCGCACGCTCGTCTTCTCTTCTCACTCCCGCGTTTAGATACGTTCACTCATCGCCTAAACCATAATAATACATGCGATCAAATCTAGCAATTCCACATTTCTAAGTTACGTACATCTGTGAATGTTCAGTAGCTATAAATCTCGACAACGGTGAAAGAAAGCCATCGTGATGAAACTTGAACGTCAAAAACGATTCACCACACTTGGTAAACGTGTGAAGTCCCTATCCGCAATAGACGAGAGTCGATGGACCACCACCATGGCCTAAATCCAAAAGAGACGCATATTACTAAAGACCTAATTTAAAAAATGTATTAAATGAGCTTATACCGTCAACGACTTTAAAATAGTAATCTTTGCCCACAGGTACGAGATTTTTGTTAATAATCCATGACAACAAAAGTCATCGGTTTTAAATATATTTTCACCCATTTATTTGGGTAAGCAAAGGTTCCACCATACAGCCTCTTTACATATATTTAGACGAAAGCCATACAAACGCTACAAAACAAAAAACTAAAAAGGTAGTAGTGTTCAAATACCGCTCAAATTTTAACAAATCATATTTTTAAATAAAGTAAAAGTAAAAGTTCTGGTTGCTACACCTTTAGATCAATTTAACTTATCACGAAGCGTCATATTTGATTTTTTTAATAAAAAAAATACGATGTTCTTTTTTTGAAATTCATTCTAGTAATGTGTACAGAAGTACACTACTCATTAGAGTACTGCGTACAGGACATGAAATTTTTCATTTAAGTAGCGAGTATCATAGACAATAGAATTTTGATACTGAATGAAAAAGAACGCCCTTGTGATATGGTTTAAGAAATTATAATTGATAGATTAAAGTAAAGGAGCAGAAAATTAATTTTACATAAGGTTTCTAATCTGAAACTGCCATCAAAGCTCGGAGACTGAATCACTATATGGGTCTCTTTAATAACATGTCTGAAATTCCACTCCTGTGTCGGTAAAACAACAAAAATTTTCAATAAAAAAGTGATCTTTTAGCTACTTCTGCCAATTTCGTAACCAACTTTTTTTTTAATTGTTTGTGTTCTGGGTGTTTCGGGTAGTGTATTCCGTTGCTCTGGTATTTATAGTACAGGGAAATTACTAAGACACGGTGTGGTTGTTAGGCAAATTAATTATGATTATGAAATTTAATAATTTATTCCTTTTGTTTCATGTGTTGTAAATATATTTTAGAATAAATGAAACAAAACGTTAATAATAATACATTTCCTTTTTTACGTTTTCGTATTAATTTTTTTTTTCTGATGGACTCTATCCATTGATTTTATTCAGCCATTATTTTCTAGATATACGTATACGAAAAAATATCAGTTCTTCCATTCCAAATATTGTTGTCACCGAATGTGGTTATTTATTTTCTGCGATTCAGCGGAGTCCCCGTAGTAAAGGATGTTTGTTTAGATCGGTAAACAAAAATATTACTTAAAAATCTTTTCAAATTTAGTAGCAAGTTTGTATAAAAGTTGTAAAAATAAAACATTAACATCGCAATATTTTCAGTTCGTATTATTGGCGTTCCTTGTACCTTACGGTTTTGTAAATGTAGTGCAACGGAATACCTAATTGTCAATTTTTTTTTACATTTTTCACATCTCACAACAAATCACTTTGCACCATTTGTTTGATCAAATCTCCGATCGTACAAATACGACGTCGACTTTTCTTACTTTCGAACTGAAGCAGAACTATCCGTGCCCAAGAAAATCTCCGGGAAATCTGTTTAGCAGTTTGCAAATAAAAACAAAACAGTTGTCGGTGGATTTATTAGGTCACAACTTTACCCTGTGCCTTATTCTATTTTCTACCTAGAATCTGGAACTACTGCTTCCATACCTATACTTAGTAAAGTTCAGAATCTTGAATAAGTTCTTCGTTCTCTTTTTAACTTAGCCGTTTCATAAAATTCTATTCACTCAAATTATGATTAAAGAACTACCTAAAATTACCAAAAATTTCGACAACTTTGGTGACCTAAAGGTTTGCACTGTGTGCGTTACGGAACTAACGGATTCGATTCCCGGTAGAACCAATTTGAGGAATGGACTTTTCTAAATTGGTTCTGGTCTGAATGTTCTGGAAAGTGCCCCGGAGTGAATTCCGTTGCTCATAGTCCAGTGAATTCCCAAGTTTGAGGCCAGGCAATTGGTATGGTTGTCTGGTACATTATTATTCGGTAACATTCTTTGCATAAAATTCAAACGCGACATGTATAGACAAATTGAAATTGACAGAGAGCTATTGTAGGTAATAGGCTAGGTAAGTTTAAAAATGTATTCAACTAGTCATAGAAAGAAATAAGGACCGTGAGAAGAACTAAATTACTTCACGATTTAATAACCGATTTAATCCACGCTACCATCATTTGGTTCAAATTAATAACTTCTAATAACTTCACAGAATATTTTTGACAGGAAAATAGTTCGAGAACAAAAGTGGTCCGATGGGTTAAACGACACCGGCAATTGAACTAGTTGTCTGGCACATTATTATTATTCAATAAATATCAACAGCTGACTGGAAGGAACTAACAAAATTAACTTTACTATTAAAAATAATACAATTGAACTCTCGTAACATAGTGTCTTTTGTTTCCAAACAGCAAATGCAGACATTGTTGCATTAGTTTCCCAAAGGAGTCTAGAGCAGATGTTTATGTGCCGACTGCACTTCGAGATGAATAATTCCAGCATAACACTGGATTATGGTAATTTTAAATGTGTCCCGAGTTCTGTCGTTACAATACAAAATGATGTAGTTCTTTGTCAAGGGGATAAAAGTTTTTGAGTAAGCATTTGATATTGGATATATAAAGAAATACTAGTGGTGGTCATCGGAAATAATAACTGTAGTACAAAAGTGCGTAGCCTACACCATTAACGTTTGTTTCAGTCAGTTTACTTTTCTTTATCCTAAACACTTCTAGCTTATTATTAGGTTACTAATAATGAGTTCAAAGATATAGTTACAATGGCAATACTGTGTAATAGAACTACAAAAGATTCAGCCATCAAAAACTTATACCAAAACAAAGAACTATTAGTGCTATTAACCCTGTTTTTCCTTGCTTATCAAGTTTTTTGGCACAGCGCGAAGTTACACAAGCGAAACAAGAACAATTAACCTTACCAGCAAAAAGACAATCCCCGAATTTGTCCTTAATTTCCCCACTAAATACTTTCCGAGTCTGCTGAGTTCCACCGACAGAGATAAATGGACTGAACCCAGCATCGCGATAGTGTAATAAACTTTTGTTCCATGATGCTCCTTTTCTACCAACTTTGGAGTGTTTTCTTCGAGTTCAGGTAGCGGAGATATAAATTTAAGACGGTGGAAATTTGCCCGTCGTTTCTTGAGACGTCAGCGTCTTTTAATTTTCTCATTGAGAGTTTTGTTTGCTGGTTATTGTTTCCCTCTTCATTTTGTTTTCAGATTCCTAGAACTTTAATGCTATACACGGTGCTTCACTGTTGTATTTTCGATCATATATTTTGGGAGTAATTATTTTAAGCTTTTCTGTTTTTTTTAAAACGTTATTTAGTTTAGTAATAATCAATTATAATTATTAATACAAAGAGCGAACACCAAACGTACATACTGTGCTAGATGTCAACTAAGCCAGGGAAGAAACCAACATACCTTATGAATTTTTAAGTGCTGTTGCAGATCTTCGATTTTTCTTTGATGTTTAATGACTTTTTGCCTTAGTGACATTTGTGATAAATCTATTTCTTCACTCTGCCTCTTTGTATTAATATAACAAACTAGTAGAGTAATTTCACAAAAATAATATGGTAAAACATCGTGACATTCAATAAAAGCTTAAAAATTACAATAATCGATTAGTGCAATGCTTCGGCAAGCTCAGAAATCAATACCATGCAGCATGATTTTTGTTTTTGGATTATCAATATCATTTTTTAATTGGTTCTATCATGAAATGCCTCTAAATGTTGGAATGACCTTCCACCACCAGTGAAGATGGCTGAGTTTTTTTTATACATTCAAACGAAAGTGCATTTTGCAACAGATGTCGTCATGTTCCTGGTCGGTTGTGGAATAGTAATCTGTATAGTCTGATAACAGTAATTTGTACCCTCTGTCGTTCTGATTAGATTTGTTTTGCTTGATGTGTGTATTATTATCACTCGTAACCAGTAAATGAATAGTTAGATTTTAGTTACATTTAAGTTAGATTAATGATGTTTGTTTTGTGGTAGTCCTTTTGTTAAAAATTATGTTCCGACAATTTCGGAGAACACAGGCGGAGACTGAAAAACAGCACTATGCTGAGGCTTCGTCTTTTTCATCGCTCATAGCTCATAATTTATAAGTACATAATATCGTGTGATGTTCTGTGTATGTATGGGTGTGTTTGATGAATAAAGTCCTATTTAATTTAATTTAGAAACATGAAAAATTTTTACTGCAAAGACTTCGCTTTTGTGGTCAAGATAACGAAAAGTAGTAATTTGCGTACCATGAAGGAAACATTCAAATTTTCGAGTGTCTCCTTATTTGAAGACAAAAAGGAATATTATATTCCAAATCAATAGTATATTTTAACCAAAATTCCCCAAATTAATGAGCAAGAAACTAGAAATGAGTGCTTTTGCGAGATTATGTAAATACCACTGTGTAGTTATAAAAATAGGCAGCTATTTAAATACCATAGTGACTATCACAAGGGGTATAGCTACTTTATTATTCTAAACAGAAAGTGATACTATCCAACCAGAAACATAACCTTTTTGAAAAGTTACATTAACACTTAGGTGTGACAAATATCATGAATATCTGAACAGTTCATTATCTATTTTCGAACTGTCAAGAACGTGAATTATTTCCCATTTTTATTTACAAAATCTATTCAAACAGATTATAACTGAATAAATATTCAGCGGTGACTTTGAAACAACAATAGTTAAGTGTCGTTTAACCCATCGGACCACTTTTGTTCTCGAACTATTTTCCTGCCAAAAATGTTCTGTGAAGTTATTCGAAGTTATTGATTTGAAGCAAATAATTGTAGTAGGATCCAATTATTAAATCTCATGATTTAATAATTGGATCCTACTAATTAAAAAAGTAAATTATATTCTTCTCATTGGCATTATTTCGTTCTACTTCGACTAGTAAATACATTTTTCATTTTACCTACAATAGCTTCCTATCAATTTCAATTTGTCTACACAATGACGCATGAACACATTTTTGTGCACGAATTCACTCTGGGGCGCTTCTCAGAACACCCAGACCAGAACCAATTCAGAAAAGTTCATTTCACCCCTCATCCAGCACCCACAGTGCAAACCGTTGGACCACCGGGGTCGCCAAACAAATGTCATAATTTTTTAACCCTCCTATACTCGTAATTTTCGATTACACTTTTTCTGGAACCTTCTGTACGTACGACGCCACGTTTACCTTTCTCTTTATATGATCTTTAAACTAATTTTCTTTCTTTATTATTAATAACTAGTCTCCCATCCTTTCTTCAAATCCGATTCATAATGGTAATCTGTGTTTGAAATAACAAATTAATCAATTTTATTTCTCTCCTTTATTTGGCCAGCACTGTTTATTTATTTATTTATTAGATGTACAAAACAGTTTATTCACCCCTTAACAAAAGCTTAAACATTACTACTAGTTCTGCTCTAGAATGTAAACCTAAACATGTACATATACATACATAAATTAATATAAAACACTTAGGCATAAATAAAACTATAACCTTAAATGAAATAGAATTACTATGGCTATAACTATGAAAAAGAGAAACCGTGGTGGTCGTGGAGTCGACTGCGAAGTCTTTTAACATTACCATCAAATACATCCATCCCTAAATCATTGCCAGGATCAGCCATAAGGTCATTGTAGGCCCGACACATTCTCGTCAAAGGGTTGTAAAAAGAAGTATTATTAGTATAAACATTCAATACGAATGGTCTAGGAAGGCGTCGTGGATTGCACTTGATGTTAAAATTAATATGGGACAGAAGCGTTGAGGATTTAAGGTTGCCGTGAAGAAATTTATGTAAATATAGAAGATCCTTTACCCTACGTCTAGACTTCAAGGACATAACCTTAAAATGTGATAACCTCTCTTTTCCTAACGCGACAATTTGCGACCCATGTGTGATCTGTAACTTACTATTTTGAGAGCTCTGTTCTGTACGCCTTCCAGACGTTTAGAGTGAACCTCGTAGAAAGGTGACCATACGACACAGGCATACTGACGATTATACACTATACTTTTATTTGATTATACAACAGTGTATAAGATATAACACAGTTGTATATATCTAACTTTTGTAACTAAAATTCTACTGATAATTAATCGGAACAAATTTACAAAAGATTTACGCTTTGTTTTGGACTTCTCGTGAAATAATGGAACAGAAGAGACGTTGTTGCTATGAGTTTATTTTGATGAAAGGTCGGAGTTACTTTGTAATTTCTGAGTTGTTTCAGATTTCCACTGAAATGAAAATAAAACAAGTGACAACTGATCTATCAATACAGAAAGCTATTAATTATATTAATTTAGAAATAAGAGAGCAAACTACACTTGATATACTTACTAGTCTACTCGTATACTTACCATTAGTATAATGTTTATCAATCATATGTACAGGTTATAGGTTAGGGATAGGTTCCTAATGAAAAATCTTTAGTCTTACGCAATGTTTTTTTTATTATAACAAGTGACGGGACGAAAATTTGTGCGCCTTGGAGTCAGCGACACGCCTGCCCATAGCCGTTCCAAAGCCACTCAGAACTTTACATCGCAAAGATCTGAGGAGCACTGCCACTGCCCTTTTCACTCTGAGACATAAGTTAACAAGTCCCATGTGCCTGTATAATCACCAGCGCCCTTACCTTTCAAAATCGGAACACAGTAATGCTTACATTACTGCTTGGCGGCAGAAATAGGTAAAAAGTAGACTTTCCTTGGTGAATTCTTTCACAAGGAGCTCTATTGCTACCAAGAATATATTATCAGCATGCAGCACGTTTTTTTGGTCACGTTACACGTAGAGATGCTGATGATGGTGACAGGCGGAAGAAAAGAGACTTAGGGGCAGGAGTCCCAGATGAGGGTCAGATCAGAACTCCAAACAACTGGCGCTACCTGTCAGCGCCACTGGAGAGTGGTCTGCTGGAGATATAGCGCCTGTTGGAGAACAGGCGACTGAGCGCAACCGATGGAGACGGACAATTGGCAGGATGAAGTGGAGTCACGATCCTCAGCAGTGAGGAAGCGATTAAGAAGAAATACATTTTTATTTTCATTATTCAATTACATGTGATATACTAATATTTACTTACTTTATTTCTATTACGTATACTATTTGTAGAACTTTGGAGGACTTTCTTGAGGATTTTATTTAATTAATAACTATTATAACTATAGTGAAAAAATAAGGTGGTTTGCATCAATATTAGATATAACTGGTTGAAGACTATATCAACTGTATCAACCGTGACCATGGGACTTATAAAGGGCCCGAAACGTCGGTTTGTTTGAAAAAACATATATACGCGATTTAATTCCGGAAAAATAGTTTCATTTCCTATTGTACAATAAAGTAATTTCTATTTATATTTAGAAAAGGATTTTGAAAACTCATGTTATTTTCGTAGATATAAAATTACTTTAAAACTAAAACAATTTTCTCGAAAACTTTCGGGCTCTTCATAGGTCCCACGGTCACGGATGACTTAATTTCCTTACAACGTGAACTAGAAACATAGAATATAAGTTTACTTCAGTCTTCCATACAAAAGTGTGTTATTAAACAAAAATAAGAATAAACAATCCAAAGAGACATAAATTCTGTCTCAAAACTGTCAAAGTCATCGAATTCTACAAAGAAGCCCTCTTTCGACTTGATGAATAGATAACCCCTATAATTGCAACAGAGGCACTTTAACAACTTCGCTGCTTGTAAACTGTCACAATACCTAAAGGTCCCATTAAACTTTAGCAATTTGTAACTTTTCCTATTACACTCTACACATTTCGTCCTTAAGGATTTAGGAATACTTATCGCGTTTTGGAACACGTGAAATGCCTCTAATATATCTTAGAGTGGAAGTTGAATTTTAAACCGACACCAGGACTTAAATGGACTATCTATAAATGATAAATTCAACTCACATTTGTTACATTTTTTGCTTTATTGTCTTCTTCTCATCGTATCGATGGCATACACTATAGCTTGCTATCGTGGTGAAAAGCGTAGCATACTCACCATTAATGCCGCGGGTGCGGCAGGTGTATACGAAAGGTATGGTACGTTATTCGGGAAGACTCCTTTCGTGCACGTTTATGACACTTTAATAACAAGAATAATAAATGTATCTCTCAGCCATGCCAATACCAGGTCTCAAACTAGAAATTTGTCTGTACTCTGACTACTAGAGCAACGGAATTCACTCTCGGGTATTATACAGAACATCCAGATTAGAACGAATTTCGAATCATCTCCCAAAATGATCCGAATCAAATTCGGGACCTCCTTATTTTGTGCCCACAATGCAAGCTTTTGGGCCACAGAAATCGTCACTTTGTTACCTGTTATCTCAACTTTTCCGTCTAGTACCACGCTATAATAAATTATAGTATGTTACCGTCCTGCATTCTTAAACTTATCGTGATTGCGAACGTTGTAAATTCTTCATGCTTGTTATTTTTTGTTTTATTACTAAGCGACTTTGACCTCATATATTTCTTAGTACAAAACATGTGACGTAGTGCATTCTTAAATCTAACTCTGATCGTAAGCTTTATAAATTGTTTTTAAATTCTGCATACTTGCTTTTCTATTGCTTTATTGCAAAGAGCCTTTGTTTACGATATTCGCTTATACTGATGGTAGAATAAAGTCGTCTATTCTTAAACCAAATTGTTATTGCGAACTTTCTATATTTTAAACTGTTCATACTTGCTTTTTTTGCAAAGAGACTTAGACTCTGTTGCCTTATATGTATATTCCGTTTGTTTTTTGAACGTAGGATTTTAGACCTAGACTTGATGAACCAAATTAAGTGCGGTTTTGAAAATTTTGTTGTTTCGATTGTTGTTAGAAAACAGCGTAGTTTGAGATAGTTTTTATTCAACAGGTTTTCTTACAAACACTTTGTTATGACTGCAGTTTCACGACAATTTGATGAGAATGTGTATACAGGTTACATTACAGACAGAAATGTTTAATTTGCACTAAAATAATCAGATTAGATTTGTAATATACCTAAGAAAAATTTTCAAGTCTTAACAAATAATAAATAATAATAAAATCATGAAATAAAACTTAAATTACAAAATTCAAAAACCCCTGATCCAAAAAATATACAGACCTTTAAGTTTCTATAAAATACAGGGTACGTAGGTGTCAAAACAAATATACGCGACTTTGTTGACGACCTCGGTGACTTAACGGTTTATATTGTGGGCGCTGGA
The DNA here is from genome assembly GCF_003589595.1 of Hyposmocoma kahamanoa. Taxonomy (NCBI): domain Eukaryota; kingdom Metazoa; phylum Arthropoda; class Insecta; order Lepidoptera; family Cosmopterigidae; genus Hyposmocoma; species Hyposmocoma kahamanoa. The sequence continues at coordinate 4,805,453 of NW_020653850.1, forward strand.
TGCGGAGATCCCGGGTTCGGTTCCCGGTAGGACTAGTTTGGGAAATGAACTTTTCTAAATTAGTTCTATTCTGTACCGGGATTTCCCTAGTTTGAGACCAGACACTGTTGGTGTGCTTCTATGGCACATATTGTTATTATTATTGT
>NW_020653850.1:4830598-4893327 GCF_003589595.1 Hyposmocoma kahamanoa
ACAGAAAGTCCAGGCCTTGTCTCCATTGTCTTGGTGAGTTTCCAAAAGTTACGAAAATCGTTTTTGCCATGGTGCTTAGCGAGTAGATCCATCTTAATTTGTTCTTGGTGCTGTTGAACCCATCTGAGTCTAGATTTAAATATTTTTCGACTGGCGCACATGGCATTAAATGCATACCCCTCTGAGGGTTTACCGTACAGAATCCAATTTTGAAAACAAAGCCTGGCCTCCCTGTGAGCCTCACCAACATGCTTGTTCCATCCTATGACTTTTCCTCTTCCGGCACCACAAGTAATGACCTTACTATATATAGATGCCTCACACAGCGCGTTTATTATGCTCTGATATAAGGTATCGAGGCCATTAACGTGATCTAAGTTCTTATTACAGCATTTGTTACAACAGTCTCTAAATTCACAAGGAAAATCGATTGACTTTAATAAATTATTACATTTATTCGTATATCTATCGATTTCAAGAGGTGTTCTCTCACCCCACACCAGTTGTTTTTTATTCGTTACAAAATTATCACTATCATTATACAATTTAGATCTTACAAAATTAATATTACATTTAATAATCAAAGGATAATGGTCAGAGCAATACACGTTATAGTCAACAAAAACATCAACTACGGATTTCCAACCCGCTGTTGTAGTTACGCAATGATCTAGCCAGCGCTTACACCCGTGCGTTTCACTAAGATACGTATGGGTGCCTGAGTCAACGCCTAACATAGTCATGTCTGCACAGATCCAACCCTGTTCGTCACAGAAACTCTTCAATTCGTCACTGAATAGCTCGCGCGGGTGTGCATTAAAGTCGCCTAATACGTATACCGCCTCGACACAGTATTCCTTGACTATGGCACTAATAGAACTCAAACATTGTACAAACTCAGGCAAGTTATCCACGTCGTTATTCGGCATGTAAACACAAAATACCAGCATTACTTTCTCACCGGACGTTATTTTAATCGCACTGATTCTAGAGTTATCACATCGAACAACAGATGTAGATGGAAACATTTTCTTACGCCACAGCAGCGCGGTCCCGCCGTAGGGCCTGCCTCGCAACATTCCAGCGGAAGTGTCAACCGCCGACGACCCAGTACAGGCAAACTCGTCGCTTATACTGTTTAAAAACGTCAAGTCGTGTGGTAAAAGCCAAGTCTCCTGAAGGGCTATTACGTCCGCGAAAGTGCACAGTCGCCTAACATCATCAATGGACCGTTTTATACTGCGACAATTAAATGAACAAAAACTGACCTCATTATCCATTGTTATGTGTAAAGGAAACGTTCGAAGCACTCGTAGCACACATAGCACATTTATCACATATACTGTGAATCATGTAGTGATAGTTGCACTTACGGCGGCGTTATTACTCACATTCACATAACGGTACCCAGACGTTACAAAACGACGGAATATAATGTTCTTCGGCCATAATGAGTCGTCGAGAAACATATCAAGCTTCTGCCTAGACACAAATAACTTGTAAGCGTTATGATATTTATTTTTGTCCTTCATGTGTATTTGTTGTAACTTAACACTTTCACGTGTCTTTTTGTGTATATAGTCAATTATATCTGTTTGCAATGTATCTTTATGAACATTTGTAATTAAAATCGGTATTTTCGGTTCCGCTGCTTTAAATTTACAGTTGGTGTCGGTAGTCGCCTTGCCGGTATTGCCTATAAAACGGTTTTTAATTTTTTTTTTTTTTTGTCTTCCGCCGACGTTCGACCGTCTTCCACTCTCCACTTTGTGCTATGTTCGCAAATGACAGCTTATCCGCAATTATTTTGTTTTGCGCGTCGTTAAGTCTGTTGGTAGGTACTTTGGTCAGCTGTTCAGTATGCATATCATTACCGGTTAGCACTGCGGCTGCGGTGGCGGGCTGTCGCGGGAGCGGGGGTGAGGCTCGCGCCACTGGAGTTCGCACAGGCTCGGGCGCCGCTGTCTTATTAACATTGCAGTTTGACATTTGCATTGTTACTGGGGTGGCGGGTTGCCGCGGGGGTGTTGCATGCGATATTGGAGTCTGCAGAAGCGCAGGCGCCGCCGCCACCGTGTTATTTACGCTGCAGTTTGACTCTTCAACTCGCTTCTGTGTAAGTGAGCGAGATGGCGAATTTTGCGGGCTATGTAGGCTCGAGGAGGACAGTATCGTCCGGTTTTGCTCATCAGCGACGGATTCCATCGGTGATGACAAGTCAAAATTCGTTAATCCGATTGGCCCGCTATCTAGGTATGCACCGCGTCTAACGTTGATATTTGAGTTGCTAACGTTTCTATAGAATAAATCGTTGTGGTTCGGCACCGGCTGAGACTCTTTTATTTTCGTTTTAAAGATTTCCAGATGATCCAAAGTGACATACTGTGATTTAATGGTTTGCAGCTCATTTTTAAGTATCACTATGTCTTTTAGAAGCGATGACAGATCCACGGCATCGAAATCTAATGGCGGCAATTTATGCAAGTCACGGGCCACAAACACAGGAAATTTGTCGGGTTCGGTTACTTTAAGCAATTGAAGGATGTCTTCAACATCACGGCGTTGTTGCCCGTCATTTCTTCGGTTAATTTTCCTTATTTGCACAGGCACAGACTGGAATAGCAAATTCTTTGCGGTTTTGATATCCTGCGTGGAGAAAAAAGCTAGGCAGATTCTGCACATGCTTTCGTCGTCCATAATTTGGAGTTTATTGATCACAAACGCCAAAAGTTCGTTAATTACAATATTACAACTGCTACACTTTAAAACAGCGGCCATGATGCAGCCAGCTAGCGATACACAATACGCCCGGTACGCACGGCTGCACGCGCGAGACTGATATAATAAGATGAGATAATAAGATCCAGTATTTCCTCTGATGAAAAATCCTGCAGACAAAAGACTACCGTACTAATTATTATGTTTTAATTTATTCTAATTTCCATTATTAATTAAAAATAAATTTAACCTAATTACAATTCATTTTGTTACAATTAAATAATTTGTAAAACAATGTAGCGTAAATGACCATTGAAATTAAAAAACATCCTAATTTCTCCGTATATGGTTTCTCCGTACCACCAGTGTCGGATCCAGTATTTCCTCTGATGAAAAATCCCAAACAGACATAAGACTGCAGTACTAATTAATATGTTTTAGTTTATTCTAATTTCTATTATTATTAATTAATAAATTGAACTTAATAAAAATTCATTCAATTGAATAATTTGTAAAACGTAAGCGTAAATTCGAATGTTTTCTTTGTAAAATTAAAAATAAAGTATTTAATTAATAACTATTGTAACTATAGTGAATAATTAGCGTGGTTTGCATTAATATTAGATATAACTGGTTGAAGACTGTACCACCTCAGTCAACCGTGACCACGGTACCTGTAGAGGGCCCGAAACGTCGGTTTGTTTGAAAAAACAAATATACGCGATTTAAATCCGGGAAAATAGTTTCATTTCTTATAATTATACTTTTAATTATACCTAAACTTTTAACTTTTCTTTGGTACAGGAATTATTTATAATGTATATTATACAATATTTGTAATGCCTATTTGCTGCAAATGAATATACATGAGATAGCCTTTGGCCAAAATTTTGACGCTAATAATCTGCAGGGTCACGTAACGCAAAATAGGTGATACGCTTTACACGATATGTATGACATTAATTAATGCTTACAAATAAATGAAATCATAAAAAAATAACGATGACACTTACAAAGACAAAAAAAAGCCTATTGTAGTAAAGGTTAATTACATCGATTTAACGTTAAACAACTGTCCTTGTGGTAGTTAGTTACACGATTTGTAGATATTGTACCTATAAAATTCATTTCAAACTTAGTTTCCCAAAAGTAATGGTTTTAAAAATAAGTGAGATTGGTGTGACACGGAGTATACTCTCACCTGACAGTGAGTGAAAATTTGGGCGCGGACAACACGCGCTTGCTTAGAAAATACTTGTATACACAGAAAGTAAAAATACGGCCCAAATTTCCAATCCTTATCTATACGCAATAATAACAAAGCTCCACAAATTAAATGCTAAATGCCTCTGTGGCGAACGGTTACCATGCTGTTCTGCCACGCAGAGGTCCCAGGTTCGATTCCCGGGCCGGTAGAAATATTTGTATGGCCTACATTTATTCCTTTCGTGAGTTTGAGTGTAATTTGTGGTATTCTATGTGTGTGGCCATGACGCCCGCGAAATAGGGTTTTCCTAGTGCGGGGATATGAGTGTGTGCGTTATTATAAATCACGTTTCCCGTAAATATAACGTAATACAACAATAATTGACGAATCGCCAATACAAAAATAAAAAGCGGTACACCTCGACACGGGACGTATCGTTTCGTCGTTATTTTATACTACCAAGTGACGGGACGAACAAGTCGTACGCCTGATGGTAAGTGACACGTCTATCCATAACAGTAGCAGTGCCATTTAGAGCTTTAAATCGCAAATATCTTATGAGCACTGCCATTGCGCCTGTCACCCTGAGACATAAGTTGAGAAGCCCCATGTGCCTGTAATTTCACCAGCACCCGCACCCTTCTAAGAGTGCAGAAATATGTAGGTAAGGTGACAGTACTTCCCTGCACGAACTCTTTTACAAGCTCTACTGCTACTAATAATGTTTTGAAAAGTGCTGGTGAAATTATAGTCTTATGGGACTTGTCAAATTATATCTCAGGGTGATGGGCTCAGTGCCAATACCCCCAGATCTAAAGCTCTGAATGGCACTACAGGTGCTACGGACAGGCGTGTAGCTTACCACCACACGCACGAATTGTTCGTCCCTTCAATAAATGTAACAAAAAAAAAATCCACAATTTTAGTTTAAGATTTTAAAAATAGAAAATGCTGTTTGAATATCGTAGAAATAATATAACAACTTCACCACGATTCTACCAAATGGAAAGTACATTAGATTAACTTCAAAAGAGAAAGTGGTAAACAACTCGTTGTTAATGGAGTCTGGTGTATACTAAAAGCTTAAAACTGAACACTTGAACAAATTTGAAATTAATTACTAATTGTTCGTGTTAAATAAATCAAATAAGTTTCTGTTGTACTATCTGAAACTTTTTAGATCTGTTTAATCATAAGGTAGCTAGTAAGTTCATACGTGAATGCGTCCAGCCCGACGACCCACCCAACCCAGCTCTTGCGTTTTGCTTCAGACTGGTATTTACGTTAGTGTTTTCTTTTGTTACCGCACAGGGTTAGCACCGTTTATCTATTACTCGAGGACCACGATCCGCGACGCTCCTAGCGAATTCGCTTGACGCTACAAGCGTCAGCGTCAAGCGTCATTTACAAATATATGATTTTATATACAAAGTAGCACTGCAACTTGCGAGCGAATTTGCACGAACGTTACGCGCGTTTTTTTCGGGCGGCCAGAACAATTGTACGAGAAAGTTCCATATTGTACACGAAACAGTCGTTCCAGATGATCCGACAGAAACGGTCGCTACGCGCGTCAGCGTTTAAAACAAATTATTTTCTTTTTATTGCTCATCGCTTACCTAACAATGAATACAGAAGAATTCATAACGGTAGTAAAAGGTCGGCCGGCGTTATGGATAAGTTCACATAATCAATGAGTAAATGAAATTTCGACCTATATTTAATATTTTAAGTTGACGAGTGGTAAGTTGTGGTGTGGAAGTAGCTCGGCTTTATTTATCAATAGCTGATTTAGTTATTCTTCATACCGGACCGGCCTAACCAGTAGATTGGTAATTTTGCAATTCACAAGTTCTCTTATAATAATTCTATTTAAGCAGCTTGTTAATAATGCGAGGGATGTGCGATGTTGAAAAACAAATCACCTTGTTTCTAAGAATAATAAGAATATCAGCAATCGATAGATTAAACAAAATGATAAAATGTTAGAAGCCCCACACTTTTTCCACATAGCGCCAAACCCCTCAAAATCCCCAATCGAGTTGAAAGTCCTTAAAATTCCCCGCAATTTGGGGAATTCCCCACAAATTGGCAATCCTGGTATTTTGACGCTTTAAAATTGTCGCTCTCAGCGAATAACGCTTCGAGCGTGGCGTTGTTTTCGTAGGCGAGGCAATTAAGGTACCTACTTTTATTTTTGTACAAAATTAAAATTTGACGAATAAAAGTTTTGAGACAAGTTGATGTTTATGATGTTATTAACATAACCATATGACGTTGTTAGTATTAATTCATAATCAAGACAAGCCAAGTACTGTATTTTTTAAATTTTATTTGCTCAAAACATGGTGTGAAAGATGGAACAACTATTACAGAACACATATTTTACCTGACTAGCTTTCAAATCGATATACGATTTTGTGCCAGTTGAGAATGCGACTTTGAATGTAGAGGCCACGGAATTCATTCGGGAATTGGGTCTAGGGTTCAGAGATACTATCTGGCCATATTTCCTGGTGTATGAAATTAATACTAGATACTAACGTTATGGACAAGTTGAAACCAGTACAGTTAATAACAGTGGAGCTTCTTATGCAAGAAGTCCTCCAGGGAAGTACTGCCACCTTGTCTATTTCTGCTCCAAGCAGTAATGTCAGCATTACTGTGTTCCGGTTTTGATGGATACGGGTGCTGGTGAAATTACAGGCACATGGGATTTGTCAACATGTCTCAGGGCGACGGGCGCAGTGGCAGTGCTCCTAAGATCTTTGCGATTTAAAGCTCTGGGTGGCACTGCAACTGTTATGGACAGGCGTCTAGCTTACCATCTGGCGCACGACTTGTTCGTTCCGTCACTTGATATTATAAAAAAAGTCAGAATAGTCCTTTTTAATTCGTTTAATTAAATGAAAATTACTAAATCTATGATAAATTGCAATATTTATTTGTATATAACAAAGCCTGTTGCTGATTTAAATTTGTGTCTACCTGACGTCTGCGTTGCGGGTTAATTTAGCCTTTATACATATTGCATACATACATATTGGTGCTCATTACGAACATAGCACTTCTACACGGTCACGATTTTTCAAATAATGGCAAGTTGGGTATCGTTAGGTATTCGAGGGAGCTCATCACGAATATGGCATTTATTTCTAAATCCAAGATGGCGGACATGACTTTACAAATAATGGCAAATTATTTTAGCTTCTATAATTATTTGCTATTATTACCAACCGAATTTACTTATTTATTAGGTTTAGCAAAGTCTGTGTACAAATATTACTTTTTATATCATGCTTTACAAATATTATGATGGCCACAAACTCTTATAGGCATTTTTTTATCATACCAAGAAGAGGGACTAACATGTCGTGCCCCTAATGGTAAGCGGTACATCTGTCCATAACAGTTGCAGTGCCGCTCTGGGGGCCTACCACAGCCTCTTAAAATAATATTACTTTAACCTTATAGTAATATAAGTAAGCTTATTTGTAACGTTAAAACTATGATGTTTTATTGGCAGCATTGTGACTATTCATTCACTCAGTTCGTACCATGACGCGACTTTGACATTAAAGTAATATTGCTCTTATGTCAAATTTAGCAATCTTAAAATAGTTACACGGATGCAATGGAAAATATTAACAATATTAAACAATATTATTTTCAATTTTATTGTCTTAATATTGTAAAGTTAAGTTGAACTTACATATTTATTATAATTATTAATACAAAGATCGAACACTCAGAAAAAAACACTCAGAAAAAATTCCTTCGATCCGGTCGGATTCGAACCGACGTCTTCTTGCATACCGTGTTAGACGCTATACCAACTAAGCCAGCTCCTTAGCGAACTAACAGTTAACGTTAGACTATAGTTCCGAATTCACAATGTGGCGATCAAGACTCAGCATGTTTTATTTATTTTTCTTCATGAAAATGCGGAATAATAATTGAAAACAACGTAATTTTAATAGATTTTATTATTAAATGCTTTTCTTTTTTTGGCAGTTAAAATTCTCTGAATGTAAATAACATTAAGTACTTTAACATTATACTACGATAACACGATTCGGAACATTAAAAAATACAGTTCATATAGCGTTATTCCTGTCCAATTTTTAGTAAGGAATAGACAATATTGGGAAATCATTCGTTCTTTCAGTAATTTAATAAAAGTCATGGTACGAATATGAGTAATATTGTAATAAGCTTACTTCAAGCTTACATTGAAATAAAATTGTTTTTGGAAAGGTTATGGTGTGGCTTTAAATCGCAAACATCTGAGGAGCTACTGCGCCGGTCGCCCTGAGACACAAGTTGCAATGTCCCATGTGCTTGTCATTTCATTTTTTTTTTAGAAGTGCTGCAGGTACACCAATACCATGTAATGTAGATACACGCGAAAATATTTTCACGCATTTATAAATATACACCCCAGCTACACACTCAAAAACACCACTAACCAAAAACATCACTATGTACTTTTTGATATATCTCAATCTAACATAGTTACTGTAGCATAAGGAGGAATGGGAATCTCTAGCATAAGTATATGCATACTTTAAAGGGAGTCTCGAACCACTATAGATGCAGTCACTGAGGTTCTAAATAAAACATTTTTTATTTTGATTGATTTTTTATTTCACCGGCACCTTCTTTTTTCAAAACTGGTACACGGTAATGCTCACATCACTGCTTGGCGGCAGAAACAGGTGAAGTGACAGTACTTCCCTTGATAAACTCTTTCACAAAAGCCCTCTACTGTTCAAGTTCTTAGGTTTTCGCGATTGTTACACATAGGAAATGAAACTGTTTTCCGGATTTAAATCGCGTATATTTGTTTTTTCAAACAAACCAAAAGAAATTAAAAATAAGGTATTTAATTAGTAATTATTGTAACTATAGTGAAAAAATAGGGTGGTTTGCATCAATATTAGACATAATTGGTTGAAGACTGTACCACCTCAGTCAACCATGACCATGGGACCTGTAAAGGGCCCGAAACGTCGGTTTGTTTGAAAAAACAAATATACGCGATTTAAATACGGAAAACAGTTTCATTTCCCTCTACTGTTACTAAATGCTATGCATAGTGTAGTCTCCAAATGACACTACACTTACATATGAAATCACTTTAATTATTTTTTGTATTTTATTTTACTTAATTGATACATTATATGTCCAAACATAATTTATTAACCAATCCAAAATCAATCTCACCACCAATCCATCACAATACTCCTCACGATGTTATCTTGATCCTACTAACATGTTCAACAATAATTTATTCCCGGGCCTTGCTCCACATTTAGCACCCAATAAATTTCTCCAGTGTCAAATAAAGCCAATGGAAACTAGATTTATAAGGGGCCGGGACGCAACTATTTACAAAGCGCTTACCTCAGCAGTATTGCTAATATAAAATATTTGGACGGTAGAAAAGAACACTACTTTTTCTATTATGTTCATCATCATCCCTATTATACCTCCCATTGAACGGTCCTCTTCTTTAAATTGAGTGTTTAGACCATTTGTCCGCCGCACGTTGGCCCATTGTGGTTTGGGGATTTTACACGTTTTTCAAAGCTTTATTTATTTTTATTGGCAGGTAGTTAAATGATAATTTCGCACCCCATGGAAGAATCCTCTTCAATTCCTGTAACTCTTGCGATTAATATTGTAAATAGAGTTACAAGAATTGGAGAGGATGTGGGTTATATTCTTCCGTATCTAATGGAGCAATAAACAAGTTTGACGTAACTCCATCTGAGCTATTCTTCCATGAGGAGTGCGATTTTATATTTGCAAAAGCAGCAGGCAAAAAAAAATCAATGGATGATCCTGTTTCTCTGAGACGTTAAATAAATTAAATCATTGGATATTTTAATCCGTTTTGAACTACGCAAAAATTTTTGATTTGTATAAATTAACTTTGATAGTTTCATGTTAACTAAGACAAATTAGTATTAAATATAAAATTTAGATACTTATTTATTATAATTTGTTTTACTAAAATATTTGTATACCAATATTATATGTTAATTATAGTATAATTTGAACTGAATCCATATTCTGAAATACAAGCAAATTCGCTTTTGGCGTTCTGACAAATCTGATTCTGCATTTTTATTAATTTAATTTTTTAAGCAATTGAATAATATGGTAGTTAAATATAGTGACATGCTTACAATTAAACTTAAACTTTTACTTAAACTTAAACATTAAAAGTCGTCGATCTCTCGATTAAAAAGTAGGCAACCGTTCTGTCATTGGGCTACCACCACTCGTTTAAAATATACTTTAGAAACCTCTCCGAATATATACCCGTGTCAGTTGTCGCCCGCTGATTATATAAAACTGATGGACAAACAAACTCAAATCCCTCTCTTGCCACCTCAGTCACAATGAAAAATGATGACAGTAAACTTCAAACTATGTTTAGAATTATTTAGGTTTGTCAAAGCTGCCGCTTTTGAACAAGGTTGGTAAAGTAGAATTCGACATGTAATTATATGTTTGGTTATTAATAAATTGATTGAATATCTATAGCTGCAGAATCTTGAACAGCCTGCTGAAATGAATAATGAAATAGTTAAGAGATTAAATTAATTTGATTAGATTTTATAAATAAAAATTATTGAATTTCAAAAAAAAAGACGTGTACCTGCACAAAGGCACATACCTAAACTACCCCATCCCGTAACCGCAGCGATAACGATAAAAATTTAAATATATATATTTATATATATGTCGGCCACCGTACGCCAACGCTATTAGTCGAAACCAGCGCGGTAAGTGCACAAGTAAAATCACACTGCCCTTTTTTGGATATCCAAGAGATATTTTCTATATTTGATTTTAAAAGTATGCATTGTTTTCAGACTACGAAGTGGCGGCGGCAGCAAAACGTTCCAAATCTTCGCTGCGGCGAATTTGAAACTACCACGGAATGCAGCGGTATGATGGCGTGGTGCGACCATCGACCAGTCCACCGTTCTGGTATCGGCAGTTTTTACGTCGCAGGACCATACCAACTTTTCAGCCAGATAAGATGGAACTTTGTATTTGATAACTCCAAACAAAATCGTTGCAAAATGCAAATCTCTTCGCGCTGTCATCTTTAAAATATTTGCGTCGTTAATATAAGGGGTAACGTGCATGCGTGGTGGTAAATTGAAGCAGAACCTCGCACATGCATTCTGCACTCGTTGAATTTGTTTCTGCGTATGCGTTAACAGACGCGGCCCGTAAACTACGTCAATATAGATAAACTTAGATAAAAACAACGAGTCACATAATTTAACACGCATTTGTCCTGTTAGATAATTCCTTATGTTATACAATATCTTTAACATATAAAAACAATTTCGAACAGTTCTCAATACATGATTTTCTAAACGAAGTTGTTTGTCCATGAGGAGACCAAGGTTGCGAGCCTCACTTGCTCGCTCAATGACTTCACCCCTAATGTCCAGAGTAACTCGGTGAGCTAAGATGTTTGCTATTTGGTTTCTTGAACCGAAAACCATGTATTTTGATTTATTGCCATTTAGCACTAACGCATTTGATTCAGCCCATAGGGCGATATTCTAAATCTTCGTTTAACTTATTACGTACGAGTATCACATGGCTTACATGAAATATAAATATGTATATCGTCAGCATCAATATGATATCTACAGTGTTTAATAAGTTTCACTACATCGGCACTGTAGATAATAAAAAGGATCGGACCTAAAATTGAGCCCTGAGGCACCCCTAGTATGACATCACGTGACTTGATCGAAATTTTGATTCGCTCTGGTTTGATATTTCTACGCACTGAAATCGATTCTTTAGATAGCTATCAAACCACCTAATGGCAGACTCACTAAACCCGTAGTAGTGAAGTTTTGATAACAGCAAGTTGACATTTATGTAGTCAAAGGCTCTGTTGTACTATGCTATGGAAGAATTTTATTATTTTCTAAAAAGTGTGTTAATTGTTTTACTACGATTTTTTCCAAAACCTTTGACACGCAAGGCAATATGCTTATAGGCCGATAATCTTGTAAGGTGGTTGGATTATTAATTTTAGGTATAGGCCTTATTACTGCATGCCGCCAGTCCGTTGGGAACGTATTAGTTTCAATGGATCTGTTTACTATAGCTGTTACAACGGATAATATGGTGGGCAAAGACAACAGCAGCATGTCTAGTGATATACCGTCCAGACCAACTGCCTTTGACTTCAGCGAAGGCATAGTTTTGAGAACTTCAATTTCTTCTACTCTGTCCATTACAAATTTTGTAGAAACGTTACAATTTTGCTCAAAAAATGTCAATGTGTTAATGCAGCTAGTGTATTACCGGGTAGACTCAAAAAATGATCATTTATTAAATTTGGTTCGTTATAAATATTTGGAGGAAGCTCTCTTTTACAGTTAATCTTTACATTTTTTTAAATGTGTGTCCCGTAATAGGACCCGGGAATCTTTCTGATTATTTATGTAATCATCGTAATAAGCTTTTTTTTCGCTATGTAACACATCATTTACAACTTTTTTAAGCTCCTTATAGTAACTGTTTTGCGAATCTTTACTGCTTATGCTTGCTGCAACATGGGCTTCATCTCGACGCTTCATCAATTGTTTTACGTTATATGTAATAACATATTTTTATAATAACTTATTTACACTCAATAATTATTGAAGTATGTAATGGTGGCTATAAGATTGTTTTATAAGCCGACTAACGATATGTTAGTAAACCTGTTCTAGCTCTAATCTTGTAGTTACATAGTGTAGTTTGTGTCAAGGCTATGCAACCGATATTAAGAGGGCGTATTGAAGTATGTCATACTGGCTGTAAAGTTTGCAAGTTTTTTATATTTATTAAACTACTTCAAAAAAAGGAGGTTCTCAATTCGACTGCATTTTTTTGTATGTATGTTACGCGATAGCTCCGTATGATTTGTAAATCGATTTTGAAGATTTTTTTATTGTAAAGAGGGTACTTCACTATTGGGTTTCATATAAATCTGAAAAAAGTATTCCACCTCTAAGAGTGGCAAACTCGCACCAATCCAATCGTGACACCAACTACTTCGTACAACTCTACAAACAATAATAACACCATGCGGAGGTCTTGGGTTCAATTCGGGGTGGGACAAATTTAGGAAATGAACTTTTCTAAATTGGTTCTGGGCTAAGTGTTCTTGGAAGTGCCTCAGAGTGAATTCCGTTACCTAATTTGAGACCAGGCAAATGGTGTCTGACACGTTTTATTCAAAAATAATGCTTGCTTCTCTACAACAAAAACGCTAAACGTATTAGCGACTATAATCCCCTGTCAGAGAGCTTACTGTTATGATAGTTTAATGCCATATTCTAATATTTCAAGCGACCGCGTGAGAGGAATAACTCAACGAGGATAACGTGATGTATATTGTATATGTACGTTATGTATAATATGTCAGTTCCGGAATAAAGTGATGGTTTCTGAATGGGAATAGTTTAACCTCTTAAGACCCTGTGTACATTAAATTGTACATAAGATGTGAAGTGAGTCTGATACAGACAATATTATTCCCATGATTACGTTTACGCCCATTGTAGATTGTAATGAAAACAACGCATTAAAATCCAGCGCCCTTTAATTATTAATAAAAAGATCGAACACTTAGAAAAAAATCCTTGGATCCGGCCGGATTCGAACCGACGCCGACGTCTTCTAGCAAACCGTACCAGACGCTATGCCACCTAAGCCACGGAACGAACCAGTGGACCTCGCGAATTTTTCTGTGCTTGTTTGTCGGATCTTTGTATTTGGTTTTCAATGACTTTTTAGCCGGAGCGCCATCTATGAGAAATCTATGAAAGTATTTCGTCAGCCAATTAGGTAACTTTGCAGCTACCAGCCCTGGCTAGAGATATCGCTATTAATTGTAATTAAATTTTTGTTGTTGTCCAGTGCTATATGTTGTAATGTCTTTTAAAATATTTATGTACTTTTTTAAAATTCAATTTTGGTTTTAATTTAGTTTAAGTTTCAAATTTGAATTTTAAAACAGACATAAATATTTTAAAACAATCGTTGAAACCTAAAACATGTTCCTCTGAAAAAATGTATGAGATACGCACAGATGGCTTTCTTGCCATTCTGAGGAAGTGGGTTGCCCCACTTTGGCGACGTGTGGGTGGGTGCCCCAACAGCATTCTGAAAGTTGTGGCTGATAAAATTGACTGCCCCATCCAGGCGCACTGGATGAAACTTCATATGGCGGTTTTAGTCTATTTATCTGTGTTAGATTAATTTCAATTTTATATTTAATGTTGTAATTATTCGTAATTGTATAGTTTTTGAATTTTAATTTTATAATTTTATGTTATATTAATTATATCTTATTTTGTTTTAATTTTAACATTTGAATAGCATCATACTAACCTTATTCCTAAATTATTTACTAACAAACTATGGATATGGAATTTCCATATGTAGTCTACGGCTGCATGTATCGCGTGAGCGGTTACATCCCAAAAATTTGAGAGGTACTGTCACTGAGCCCGTTACCCTGAGACATGAAGTTGACAAGTCGCATGTGCCAGTAGTTTCACCAGTATTCTTACTTTTCAAAAAATTGCGGCAGAAATAGGTACGGTGGCAGTCCTAGCTTAGACGAACTCTTTTACGTGGGGCGATCTATAAGTTTCCGGAATGAATAAAAAAATACTATAAATGATCAGAAATTAACTTATTGATTCTCAAAATATTCTCCGCTAGCGTTAATGCACTTTTTCATACGAATGAACCAATTTTGAGAACATTTATGGTACTCCACCGTGACAATCTCTGAAACATATTTTTCATACTCCTCGACAGCCTCCTCAGGTGATGAAAATCGTTGAGCGCGTAACTGGTTCTTCGTTTTTGGAAATAAATAAAAGTCACAAGGTGCCAGGTCGGGACTGTACACGGGATGGCTCATGAGATCAACGTTATTCACCTTCAAAAATTCATTTAATTGTCTGGTCGTGTGAGAACTGGCATTACCGTGGTGCAAGATGATACGGCGTTTACGGTTATTTTTACGGAGTTTGTCAACAACTTCCGGCAAACAAATGGTCGCGTACCAATCACTATTCACGGTACAACGGTTTTCCAAAGCAACAGTAGCCACGTATCCAGTTTTATTAAAAAAATAAGCACTCATCCGCTTAGAGGCACTTTGCACGCGCGCCACTTTGGTTGGTTTCGGCTCATCTCGAAAGACCTATAAGATCGATTGCTGCTTTGCTTCGGAATCGCAACTATAAATCCATGTTTCGTCACCTGTTACTATATTTCACACCTAATTTGACGCCCTTTCATTGAATCTGGTAAGCATGGCATTGCACCAAGCGACGCGATCCGTTTTTTGAGCCTCAGTCAAATTGTGTGGGCTCCACCGAGAGCACAGCTTTTACACACCCAAATGTTTGTGCAGTAATGATTGTATTTGACTCATGTCTATGCCTAAAGATGCCCGAATCTTATGGTTACCACATGCCTGTCTGTTGACCATACGGCACACAGCATTGATGTTTTTGTTGTTCACAGCATTGGCCGGGCGACCATCACGAAATCCGTCACTGAGATTCACACGACCGCGTTTGTATTCTACAAATCAGCTATAAATAGTCGTCTTGCGTGATGCTACGTCGCCAAAAGCAGTTTGAAGCCGAGTGAGGCTCCGCGTTGTTAAATTACACATAAAGTCATAGAAATTCATACTACGAAAATTTTCACCAGTTAAATCCATGGTGATGTAGACAACTAATTTCTAAAATGACGCCACAATGTAAAAATAAGTAACAATCAGATGAAACATACTGTATTCTACAGCCAAAGAGTTCCAAATGTTGTAATTACTTTTTAAATATTGTTTATGTAAGTGTAAATAAGAAACAGTATCACAATCATTTTGTTATCTCATTACATTTATGGAACTAAACATAAATATATAAACCTGTTAAATTATATACGTACAAACGTGGCAGCGAGGCTTGTATAAGTGCCATTTTCCACTTAGCTAGTTTACTTCAGAGTCGCGGCCGCGTCGATGGCTACGATATGACTTATTTGAATAAAACTATATAATATTATTTTTATAAATGTATTTATATGTCTATACAAATTCGTATTTCATTTTTCATACTCCCATAGTCGAGATACTAATCCGCAATTATTATTTTTTTATTAAAGCCTATACTGTCCCACTGCTGGGCAAAGGCCTCACCCCTCTCTCCACACCTCTCTGTTCTGCGCCAGAGACGTCCAATCTTCTAAGTGCGCGACTAGCTCGTCTCTCCATCGACGCTTTGGTCTGTTGCATGGTCATGCTCGGCCGATTAATCTGTAATGCTAGTATAAAAATATGTTCATCTTATAGTAGCTGTAGAGCTACTTGTGAAAGAGTTCGTCCAGGGAAGTGCTGCCAACTTACCTATTTCTGCCGCCAAGCGTGAGCCAAATGTGAGCATCACATACGGTTTTGAAGAATAAGATTGCTGGTGAAGTTACAGCCATATGGGACTTATCAACTTATGTCTCAGGGTGACAGGCGCAGTGGCAGTGCTCCTCAGATCTTTGTGATTTAACGCACTGAATGACACTGCAACTGTTATGGACAGGCGCGCCGCTTATCACCAGAAGCACGACTTTTTCGTCCCATCACTTGGTATTAAAAAAATAGGTAAATAAAATGTTTGTACTGCATTTGAATGTGCAGAATACCTTCATATTTTCCAATTATATTTTGCAACCAATAACTAAAATAATAATGTGACAACCTTACACTCAAAGCGATGTGAAGGCATTGCCGCGCCGACCAGGCCGAAGTTCCAGTACTTGTCTTATTTTACTATGCCGTAGTTTTATTAAAAAAATAATTATATAGAACGTATTAACAAATTAGATCTTCAACCACCATAAAGTTTCTGTACATTTGCATTTCATCAATATATACTCGTAAAAGCTTACGAGCGGAAGAAATGTTGTTCTTTCAATTATTCAAATTCCTAAAAAACACAACCCTAGAATCCGTATCTGAATGTAGGCCCTGAATTAACATTAAAATTTCTACCGAACAGATAAATTAGTTTGTTATTCAGAACACGGGATCTGGGATTTAGAGGCAATTCCCTTTTTGATCTCTCCTGTGCAAACAACGAGACTGTCGTGGCAGACGGGGCGTCTTTGCATAAAGTATTAGATAGGCTTCAATAAGGCTGGTTAGATGTAAAGATTTTCTTTTGGTTTCCTAAATCGGGGTTTTCTAAAGTACTCAAATCAAAAGGAACAGAGGACACTTCAAAGCATTTGAAATAAAATTATATGTAGAGTAACGGCGTCGATTCGTAATCTGTCGGGGAACCGCCTTCGATATACTTCCTCAAATGAAACTCCTTAATCTTATGAAGTGGACTGTATATTCATATAAAAAAAACTTATGTCGATCTGACTTACAACATGAACGTTTTACTACTAAGAGCGCAAGAAAGCGAATGAAGCTAAAAAAGTGAAAGAACACAAATACCAATATTCGCTTATATTTATACCGGTACGGTGTCTCCCACACCGTACCGATCCTATCAATTGGTCGCTACGCCGCTCGGCCAATCAAAGCCCCCTGAATTATTCATTTTCCTCTCAATTCTAGCTCGGCCAGACGCGTACGGCCGTCCGTAACATTCTCTCCTCAGCGAAGTCTTACGAGCTAAGGCTAGGTAAACAATGAAAAAATGATAAAATAGTATAAAAAAAGATAAAACAAACGATCTAAACGGTATACAAAACAAATCAATTTAAACTTAAACTACGTGTAAAAAAGTAAATACAAAGAATACAAATCTTATCCTTATTCTAAACATAATCAAAACAAAACCTAGCCTAATTACTTGGGGAGGACGGCCAACTTACGCGCCGGACGCCTAAAAATACCACCCCGTGTCCTAACTTGTACACTCCTAACTATGCCGTCGGTGCCTGGGTAGATTTTCACTACTTCCCCGCGCGGCCATACGTTCCGTGGTAACGTAGAGTCTACTATTAGGACTAAATCTCCGACGGCGAGATTTCTGCTTGAATCGGAGGGTGACCCGCACGGAATGAGCTGCGGTAAATACTTCCTAATCCATCTGCGCCAGAAACTATCTGCCAACGCTTGCGCCGCTCGCCATTGACGTCTATCTGTACTCTCACACGTTCCGATAATGGGCAGTACTTTCGGTTGCCCAAGCAAGAAGTGGTCAGGCGTGAGCGCCTCGGGCTCGGCCGGATCTGCCGATACGTGAGTAAGCGGACGCGCGTTTATAGTGTATTCTGCTTCCGCGAGCAAGGTTAACAAAATTTCTTCTTTTGGCGCTCTATTGTGCAAGGTAACTGATAACGCAGTTTTTACCGACCACACTAATCGTTCCCACGCGCCCCCTTGGTCCGGCGTGCCCGGGTGGATATATCGCCAGTCCATGCGCCGCGTTAATGCAAATTCGCGAAGCTCGGGCTCCCATTCTTTTATAGCTGCCCGTAGCTCGGCGTTAGCGCCTCTAAAACTCGTTTCGTTATCGCTGTACATAACTCCCGCCCAGCCGCGCCGTGCGGCCATTCTACGTAAGGCCATTATCGCCGAATCCGTAGTTAATGACGCGGCGAATTCTAAATATACCGCGCGCGTAGTTAGACAAGTGTATAATGCGCCCCAGCTTTTTTCGTGGCGCCTACCTATCGTAACTATCATCGGTCCGAAATAGTCTACTCCGCAACTGCTAAACGGTGGACTATACGCGTCTAGTCTCACAGCGGGTAAGTCTCCGAACGCCGGCACGGACGGCGTAACTTTTCTGGGACGACAGAAAGTGCACCCGTGTAACACGGTTGAACGTAATCTCAGCGCATAGTACATCTGTCTCACGTCGTTCGCGATGCGCTCGCGCCTGCCGTGTCCGGAACGCCTATATACGTTATCAACGCAGAGTCGAGTGAACGCGTTCCGTACGTCCAAAACCGCGAGTGACTTGACAGACTGTTTGATTTGAACTGCATTTATACGACCGTTCACGCGCACGACTCCGTCCTTTCCTATCTCGGAGTCGAATTTAAACAGCTTGCTGCTACGCGGCAACGCTTTTTCACGCGTTAGGCACGCGATTTCCTCGTTGAACTCATCGGCCTCCTGTACGTGTCGTAACTCGACGCGGTTCGCGTATCTCCTGCACATATCTACGAAAGCCAATACTCACGCCCGTGCTCCTAATGGGCCTTTCGTAACTAGAATTCGGCCTATGTCGGGCAAGTGATCGAAACTGCCCTTCTCGTTTGCGTACGACACGACTACCTCGTCCTCAGTCGCGACAGACTCCTCCCGTTCGGTTGGCCATTTATCTTCCGATTCGTACAAGAACGCGGGCCCTATGTAGCATCTATCGCAGCTAGTTTTCATGTCGGTACTTCTTCGCGTCGCGTCTACTCCTACATTATCCGCGGTCGGCAGCCATCTCCATTGGTCGACACGAGTAAGCTCAGAGATATCGCTCAATCTGTGCTCTACGTAAGGAGTGTAACGCGGCTTATCGTTCCTTATCCAATGAAGTGCGGTTTTCGAATCTGACCAGATTATTACTCTATCGACGAGTACGCGGTGTTCTCGCAGTATGAAATCGGCCAGAATCGCGCCTACAAGGTTCGCTTGTAATTCTAAGCGTGGGATACTTGGCGCGCGAATCGGAGTCACCCTGGCCTTCGCCGAGCCGAAGGTAACCTTGATTTATCCGTTCCTATACGTTATACGCCGCGTATGGTAACTCACTGGTGTCACTGAACACGTGTAACTGCGTATTCGTCGTGTTCTTGTTAAATCCGAACTTTTGATCTAACCGTAAGTCGGCTACCGAGTCCATATCGGGTAGCCAATCTAAAAAGGCGTTATTCTCCGTCTCGGGCAAAACGTCATCCCAACCTACGTTAGACTTCTACACGTTTTGCAGTACTATTTTTGCCTTGACCGTATAATAGCTAAGTAAGCCTAGAGGGTCGAAAATTGACATGACGACGCTGAGGACTTCTCGCTTAGTAGGTCCTCTTTTCAGCGATCGTACCTCTCGCGGCACCCTATTCATGGCCGTGTTGAAGCGAAGTTCGTCACTTGAGGCCTCCCAAAACACCCCTAATGTTTTCCCCGCTCCGTGAGGGTCGCTTCCGCCTAATTCCTTGGCCGCGCGCGCCCTAGCTTCCACCGGTAAGTGTTCTAACACGAGCTCGCTATTCGAGTTCCAGCCCGCTAGCTGGAATCCCGCCCTCGCTTGTACCGTTACTACTTCGGCGACTGCTAGCACGGCCTTCTTCCCTTAGTTTCGGTTTCGTAACTATCCACCCAATCGTCCATATAATGATTCGACGTGATCGCGTCGAACACTACGGTATAGAATTGCACGTGTTCCTTAGCGTTCAAGTTTCTAACGCTGTGCGCCAGGAAAGCGGAACTTCGAGTACCAAATATCATCGAAATCATTTTATAACGAGTGGGCGGATTCGTTCTATCGTCCCCTCTCCATAGGAAAATTTGTGCGGGCTGATCGGCTTTGCGTATCTTAATACGCATGAACATTTCGCGCATGTCCGCCGATATGGCTACGTCGCGTACCCTAAAATGGATTAATACGCCCGGCAACGATCGTAACAAGTCGGGACCGTCTAACAGCTTGTCGTTCAAGCAAGTTCCGTTAACGGCGGCGGCGGCGTCGTGTACTAAGCGCAATTTGCCCGGTTTATTTACGTTCCGCACGGCAAAATGCGGAAGGTACCAGCCGATCGGGTTGTCCGCTTCGTTTCCCTCGCACGGCTCCGGATACCCCTTGTCTAAAAGGTTCTGGACTTGCGCTCTGTACGCGGTTCGCGCGAAGCGCTCGCTACGCGACTACTTCGCTATCTTAGATATTCCTATGCTATCTATAGCGAAGTGTCGTTTTATACGATACTCGAGCCGTTCGTCGAGATCGTTACACGCGTGCGATATGTCCGCTCGGTACGTATACACATGAAAGACAGTTTCATTCGTTCGGTCGAGTTAATAACTTTCGGTACCGTTCCGTGTACCGTCCAGCCTAAGCTCGTGAGGGAAGCGACCGGTTCGCGGCGCCCTCCTACCAAAAACTGACGCGACATGATCAAGTGCCAGTTATCGGCCCCTACCAAGATGCCTGGCTTCAGGTTATTATAACAAACTCCCGACCTGTCGAGACCTCGTAAGAGCGCGTATTCCAAGCATGACGAGTCTATAGTCTGTCTCGCTAATTTCAAGTTATGTACGGTTCGCGCAATAACTTTATGACTTTCGCCTGACTTTCCGCGTATATTCAATTCTACGGCCTTACTAGTCGATTCGCTCTGACTAGACCCTAGTCCGTGAATACGTAGTTTTTGCGTGGACCCCTCGTCCAGGAGAGCGTACGTACTTGCGCGTTGCCCGTTAGGCCCTATCATGCTAACTGGACACACCTTCAGCAAGACCGATACGCGGTTTTCCTTGGCCAACACCGACGTGTTGAGCACCGTCTCGACCTTCGGTTCCCCGGGTTTTGAGGCCGGCTTACGCTGCGTGTGCAATAAAGCGTGGTGCGGGGCGTCGCAACCGTCGACCCCGCACGACTTTGCCCTACACTTGAAACGACGGTGTTTATCTACTTACTTCTTACTTTCAAGTACTAGGCACTTGAAACACACGTTTACCTCCTTGGCCCACTTCCAACGGTCCTCCACGGTTATGGCTAGGAACTTCCTATACCGCGAGAGCGAGTGATCGCCACCACAACAAAGGTAAACCGATTTCCTTGTCACTTTGTTTACCGCGGTGGTGTTGTACACGTTCCTACGTTCGGGACGGCGCGCACGTGGTGGGCGAGGCTTAGCCTCGTGCCTCGTGCGTTCTACTATAAATTCCGGCTTACCGAAACATTGCTCTAATGTATCCATAATTGCCGACGGATTCGTAGCTGTGTACAGGAGCGTAGCGACTGCTTCTTTCGCTTCTCCCTTCAAGCTGACTCGTAAGCGCGCCAAATTCTCCGCGTCTGAGAATTTGTACATTCGAGTTAAGTCTATCATCGCGCGCTAAAATAGGAGCCAATCCGTACAGGCTCCGGTAAAAATTGGCAATTCCTGCGCCTGTCGCAGCGGTGGGCGAAACATTGCCATTTTCTCTAACGCGTCTACCATCCTATCAACGCCTCTACCTTTAGTTCCTCGCGGCGGCGATTTCGGCGAGCAGCGCCGCTCATACTCTCGCGCCTGTCCTCTCGCGGCGACGGTGAACAATGATAGCGGCGCTTGCGCCTGTACTCCCCCCGTTCCGTTCTATGGTTCGCATAGTCACGCCGCAATCCGCGAGGCGAATGAGGGGAGGGCGCCCGAGAGGCTCCTCCCCCTCATTCGCCTCGCGGATCGCGTGAGGTTAATAGAGGGGGTAGTTCTACCTGCTGCCTAGCTCGATCGCGTTTATCTAGCCATTCGTTGATCCTCACGGTAGTCTCAAACGGATTCTCAACGACGCTCTCACGCTCGCTAACGTCATCTTGTTCAAGTGCGGCCTGCGCGGCGAGCCTTTTCTGAATGAGCGCGGCCTGCAAGTCTAAATGTCTACGCCTAACGTTCATGTCTTCTAACTCCGCTTCTAGCTCGGCTCTAGCGCGCGCGGCTGCGCTAGACGCCGAGAAACGCAAATGAGCAGAATTACTCCCTACCCTACACGCGGCGGGACGCGATTCCGTTACGCGGGCTAAAGTCGCAGCGGGGTGAACATTACTCAACGGCGGTGCGGGCTTCGAGGATACGACACTGCCTACTTGACTAGTCTGGAGACTACTACTGTCCCCCGGGGGATCGTTCGGGATAACGCTCGCAGCGAGTTCGGACGGCGACTGCGGCGGTTCCTCGAAAACGCGCGGCTGTATCGCGCCTAATTGCTGCTGCCTCTTTTCCATGGCGGCTGGCTCGTCCTCACCGATACCTTGACTTCTAGTCCTAGGCATGGAGGCTCCTATCGCCCTATTACCGTAACACCCTAAGTCTTCAAGATCAACTCCTGTGCCTTGAAAAAGGCAGTCTTCTTGCCTCGAAAGAGGCAGTTGCCCGTAATGCTTGCGATTGTCACCGTTAGGTGCAGGCAACGGGAGATGAAACTCAGGACCTTGAAACTTAGTATGTTGACACTTATATCTACTAGTTTTACGCGGTGCTCCGTGACGGCTTCGGCACTTCGTGCACGTTGTCCTAGCACGGAGGACACGTCGGCTTCGGCTCTTTGCGCACGTTGTCCTAGCACGGAGGACACGTTGGCTTCGAGTCTTCGCGCACGTTGTCCTAGCACGGAGAACACGTTGGCTTCGAATAACTTTTCGTGAAGCGTGGTGTTCGATCGTACCCACGTCGACACAACCTTGGATCTTCCTATTCTTCGGCGCCGTGTGGGGTTCTTTCGTACCCACTACGGCGCATGATGATCTTCAATAATCAATTTTTTCGTGAAGCGTGGGGTTCGATCGTACCCACGTCGACACAATCTTGGAACTTCCTATTCTTCAGCGCCGTGAGGAGTTCTTTCGTACCCACTACGTCGCACGACGATCTTCAATATTCAATTATTTCGTGAAGCGTGGGGTTCGATCGTACCCACGTCGAAACAATCTTGGATTTTCATATTCTTCAGCACCGTGTGGGGTTCGTTCGTACCCACTACGGCGCTCGACGATCTTCAATATTCAATTTGTTCAAGAAGCGTGGGGTTCGATTCTACCCACGTCGAAACAATCTTGGATCTTCCTATTCTTCAGCGCCGTGTGGGGTTCGTTCATACCCACTACGGCGCACGACGATCTTGGCTCTTCAGTCTTGTTGAATCTTGTTTACTTCGATCTTGAACAGGATCAGACTTGTTCAATCTTGTTTCATATCCGGGTCGAAGGAAACCAATTATGAAACCTTCGCCAGTCTATTCGGCTCGAAGGGCCAAATATTGAACCTTCGCCAGTCTATCCGGCTCGAATGGACCAATTGTAAGATTAAACGGCGCCGATCCGTAATCTATCGGGGAACCGCCTTCGAAATACTTCCTCAAATGAAACTCCTTAATCTTATGAAATGGACTGTATATTCATATAAAAAATTTATGTCGATCTGACTTACAACATGAACACGTCTTACTACTAAGAGCGCAAGAATGCGAATGAAGAAAAAAAAGTGAAAAAACACAAATACCAATATTCGTTTATACTTTTACCGATACGGTGTCACCGTACCGGTCCTATCAATTGGTCGCTACGCCGTTCGGCCAATCAGAGCTCCTAAATTATTCAATTTCCTCTCAATTCTACCTCTTACGGGCCATGCGCGTACAGCCGTCCGTAACATTATATTTTAATTTATTATTAAACAAAATCAATCTATAAGACTAAGTAGCCAATTAGAGATTCTCGAAATTCGAATTATAACATATCGACTTCAGGTTTTCGCTATTAGAGAAAATGACAGTTTTTGTTTGAGACCTGAATCGCGTATATTTTTTTAAACTGTAATGTTTTAGTGGCACAATGTGAAAGAGTTCGTCCAGAGTGGTACTGCCACCTTACCTATTTCTGCCGCCAAGCAGTAATGTCAGCATTACTGTGTTGCGGTTTTGAAGGGTAAGGGTGCTGTTGAAATTACAGGCACATGGGACTTGTCAATTTGTCTCAGGGTGACGGGCGCAGTGGCAGGGCCTTTCAGATTTTTGCGACTTAAAGCTCTGAGTGGCACTGCAACTGGTATGAACAGGCGTGTAGCTTACCTTGTAAAAAGCTTATATTATAAAAAAATTGGTTTTACAAGCAAATACAACTTTATGGTGGTGAAAAGTGAGCCTACATTTATAGATTTTAGCGTTCCATAATAGTCTGTGCGTTAAGTAATTAATTTATTTATGTATATTATAAAAAGACTAAAAACACTACTCACCCTCGTAGAGTTAAAAAGTGTTGAACATTAACAATATTATTGATTGAATGATTGTTGCGATTTATTCAATTGTTATTTTGTTCTATCTACAATCAGCCACCTATATTTGTGTTTTCAAACAAACGAAATTTTTGCGCTCTTTACAGGCTAGGGCTTATACACTAGGTCAGTAGAATACAGCAAACAGAAATCGAATGCCGACTCAACTTGAAGGAAAACGTAATCGTAAACGAAGGAAATGAAAACATAATGAGGAAGCGTGCTGTCTAAATTGTGGTTTCAGAACAACTTTTTCAAGACATTTCAAGTTCCCAGTGAATGGGAGACCCAAGAACTGGCAGCTGCTATGCACAACGTATTAACACATTCATACAAAGGAGAACCGTAACAATATGGGCACACTGTCGCGAGCTACACTCAACTTAAGAGACTTTACCTTTACACACGGCAACCTAGGAGCGCGTCTGCGGTGTTTCAGTCGCGATGCAGTCGCTAAGAGCTACACTGAGAGAAATTAGCAGTGGGTCAACCCAGTGGGTTTTAACCCATTTCGGCCCAAAATCATGGGCAGAAATGACGAATACGGAATTTGGTATAATTCCATACTTATTTCAAAAATCGATGTAAAAAACCTTTCTAAACAAAAAAGAAGCAAACCCACGCAACACCCACCTTGCAATCCTGCAATCTCACTACTAAGAATGCATATTATTGTTCCATTTGTGTGAAGATCCACTCAGGTGCATACATTCTAACGATTTTATAAATTAATTTATTTCAATGCGATTTTCAAGCGAATTCATTCAATCAAGGCAAATCGATTCGTCTAGATCATAAAGCATTAAACAATTTGTAATAATATCA
This sequence comes from Hyposmocoma kahamanoa, assembly GCF_003589595.1. Classification (NCBI taxonomy): domain Eukaryota; kingdom Metazoa; phylum Arthropoda; class Insecta; order Lepidoptera; family Cosmopterigidae; genus Hyposmocoma; species Hyposmocoma kahamanoa. The sequence continues at coordinate 4,856,394 of NW_020653850.1, forward strand.
TTCAATTTGAACAAAACTCGATTTATAACAAATATTTAGCTGTAAATAGTTTCTGTCCTCGATTTTGGGCGTTAATGGGTTAATCCAATTTAAACCCGCCATTAACAAGGCGCCGGGCCAAAACTGGGCGCTTGCTCATCTCTGGATGCTAATCTACATTTACACACACGCGACTTAAGCTGCGATACAATCGCGATGCTGACGCGATGCAAACACAATGAACGTTTTAAATGATTCAACATAAGGTACAGCATCGATGCAGCCGCCTATAAATCGCTAGTGATGCAATCGCGCGTTTCAGAAACGCCGTGTTATGTTTGCTTCCGTTCCCGAGAACACTGATACTGTACACGTAACATCCCGTCCACTCTCGCCAACGGCTCTCGTTATACTTACTGGGTGCACCCACGCATGTACACACGAGACAGCGTGTAGGTATGTCACGTCGCATACACTACAACGCGTGTTTCTATCGCTGCTAGAAGTCATCATGTGTATCGGCACTATGCCTTATCGAAAACGTTAAAATGGCAGAAATCATTTGTCAAGGTCATCGTCTTTGGCGGTATTTCTGCGAACGGAGAATCTCATAATCTTCGATGACATTGCAGAACGCTTTAATCGAAATACGGGTAGAACAAAGGTAGCCAGAGAACAAAACCGATCTATGACAAAACTATACTGTGCCCACTATCACAAAGAGATCGTGATAATTGTTCTCCGTCTATTGAAAGTGTAAAAATAGATATTCGTCCTTATAACTCTGGCAATTTACTTCTATAATAGTCAGTTTTTCTCTCTCACACAATCTCTAAAACAATGAATAAATAGGTACTAGTTTAGTAAATTGAATATCTGGAACTTTCGAGAAACATAAATGTATTAATATAATTTCTCGTAAAACAATTATCTGATTGAATTCTATTAATTCATTCTGAAATTTTAAAAATGTCTTTGAACTTAACATTAATATTAAGTTTTATTGAATATAACGATGTTCTACTAAGATGATATTCAATTGTTTTTGTGAAATTACTCCACTAGTTTTTTACAATTATGAATGCAAAGATCCAACACAAAGAAAAAATCTTTAGATCCGGCTGGACTCGAACCAGTGACCACCAGCCATACCGGGGCTGTCGCTCTCTTAAACTGAGCTATGGAACAACTTAAAAACCTTACGAATTTCTCTATGCGCATGTTAGAGATCTTTGTTTTTGATTTTAGCGACTTTTTTGTCGTAAGTTTTCTCATACTTCCACAAATTTATCACAGATGGCGCTCACACACGTGATCACTCACTGTCTAACACATTTAATCAATTTTTTTATTGAGTTCTTAGGTTTTCGCGATTGTTACACGTAGGAAATGAAACTATTTTCCAGATTTAAATCGCGTTTATTTGCTTTTTCAAACATACCGACGTTTCAGGCCCTTTACAGATCCTATGGTCACGGTTGACTGAGGTGGTACAGTCTTCAACCAGTTATGTCTAATATTAATGCAAACCATCCCATTTTTTCACTATAGTTACAACAGTTATTAATTAAATACCTTATTTTTAATTTTACAAAGAAAACATTCCAATTTACGTTACATTCAGTTTTACAAATTATTTTATCGAATGAATTTTTATTAAGTTCAATTTATTATTAATTAATAATAGAAATTAGAATAAACTAAAACATATTAATTAGTACTGCAGTCTTATGTCTGTTTGGAATTTTTCATCAGAGGAAATACTGGATCCCAAACTGATGGTACGGAGAAACCATCTTCCCTGTTGAAATTAGGATGTTTTTTAATTTCAATGGCCTCTCGAAGCATCGTGGGTAGATAACGGACTTCTTTTGCAAGGACTTGTCAAACTTCATTGAATGTGTAGGTTTATCCATGACATGCTCGCATACTGCAGACTTGTTAACGCGACGGTGTTTGACATCAGCTATATGTTCTTTGACGCGGGTACAAATATTTCGCTTCGTTTTTGTCCAATATAAGAGAGACCGCACTCACAGTCAAGCTTGTAAACTCCTGCATCCTGTAAGGGGATATTACATTTCACGGGCCTCAGGAAAAAAAGGAAAAAAAGGTCTTGATAGATGCACGCCTAAGGACTTTTCCGATCTTGTCTGTAACACCTCTCACGTAAGGTAAAATGGCAGGTCTTCGCTCGACTGTTGGTGGTTTCACACGGGGCCTGCAGCATTGGCGTGGAACTTATATACTTATATATACGACTTGCTTTATATGATAAAGTTCCCCTGCCAGACGATTACTGTCGCAGACACCATGTGCTCTCTGAAACAAAGATTTACCCACGCTAGCTAAGTGACTAGGATGGTGATGGGAATTACCATTGAGGTACCTATCTGTATGGGTTTTCTTTCTAAATGCAGTATGGCCTAAGGTGTTGTTAGGTTTTCTTTTAATTAAAACATCTAAGAAAGCTAAAGTACCACAATTCTCATGTTCCGTAGTATCGTTCCGTAGTATGTTCCGTTGGATCTTAGTACAAAAAGAATTAAGATGGTCCAAGAAAGAATTTATGCTATCTTTAGGTAATATTGTGAAAGTAAAGAAAGAAATTCTTCGGCCTAGCTGGGGCCATGGATTAAACTCGCTCCTCGAAGTCTTCCATGAAAATATCAGCAACAACGGGAGATACCGGAGAGCCCATCGCTACACCGTCGATTTGTAGGTAGGATTAAGTATTCTACAATATATTTTTTTATTGTTAGGTTTTGCTCAACAAATTTATGAAATGAGATCTGAGGGGACTACCACTGCGCCCGTCACCCTGAGACATAAGGCTCAACTCACACCGGCATAAAGTCGAAGCGTCGCGTCGCGTCCTGTTATTCAACTACAACGCCTGATGACGCTTTGACTATGAGCCAGTGTGAGTTGAGCCTATAAGTTGACAAGTCCCGTTTACTTTTCAAAACCGGAATAGATATTATTGGCGACAGAAATAGGTAAGGTACCTGAAAATTTATTAAAATTATGCCTTTTAAATTTATTGCTATTAATTATTTAAAAAGGCATAAAATATAACCATTTACAAAATATTGTATTAATTAATTAATAGTTCTTACGAAAGTGGAAATTATAATGTCGCTACCATAGATATAGAAAAAAAGGGCGCTACGTATAAACACAACAGGCACGTGATTAAACTGCTAAACTACGTAACGTAGCGAATTGCGGTTTTCTCACAGTGAATGATGACCTCGTCCACGTACGTTAAAACTCAAAAAATGGTATAACAAAAACAAACAATGCACATATACGACCACATCTGTAAAAACAGCGTAATTAAGTGTTGTGTAATTTGTTACTGCTCTAATTCTGTCCCTTTATTACAGGCAGTGAGTGCATTTGGTGTTCCGAGGGAGGTACAATGTGGAATGGTAGAAGTATCAAGTTTGTTGTGAATGTATTGTAGCTAATTAACCCATATAACGTCTCTAGCACGGGAGTTCTACAAAGGAGGGTTTTGGGGTCATTAGTTTACCTTGCTAGTTACTGTATGTTCAAAACTTTATAGATCAAAAGCGTTTTTGAATACATGATATTCAAAATTGTAAATATTGATTTTTTTTCAAGTGACGGGATGAACAAGTCGTACATTTGGTGGTAAGCGATACGCCTAACGTACACCTATCTAATCGTAAAGATCTTAGGGGCACTGCCACTATGCCCATCACCCTGATACATAAGCTGACACGTCACATGTGCCGGTAATTTCACCAGCGCCCTTACCCTTCCAAACCGAAACGCAGTAAATCTCACAGCACTGCTTGGCGGCAGAAATAGGTAAGGTGGCAGTACTTCCCTAGAGGAACTCTTTCACAAGGAGTTTGACTGCTACTAAATATTATATATTGTTATTATCGATGAGCGCGGTGGTAGCGCAATAAAATTATGGTTGCATCTCAATTGCGAGGTAGATGATTCGAATCTCTATGGCGCCGTGTACCTTTGACTTTAATCATCTTGGGAAGAAAAACATGCTGATAAAAAGATGGTGGCTTATCGAAGAAAATTGAAAAACTGGTGAACTATAGCTTAAACTCTCTTTTTGAAGGAAACCTGTATCCGGAAGAGGAACGTAGTGTAGACTAGGCTGTACTCTTTGAGTAAATTGCTGGCTGAACACAGGTAATGATTATAGTTTGTATTTAGAATGCTTTCGTAGAAATGAAATAAGAATAGATCTTGACATTAATATTAATTAAGAAGATTAGTGATTTATAACCAAAAGTGAAATTATGTAAGAAATGGTAAAATAAACCAAAGTTTAAGATGATCCCGGTTTTATATTATTAAGAGTACCTCTCGCAATGCATCTGAGCTACAGCCCTCTATTATAGTAGATAGATTTATTAATGACAATTATTAGTAAACAAATTACAGTAGATATAGGAGACCCGTGCCCAGCAGTGGGACAATTAAATTGATTGATGATAATGTAATGTGATTGTCTAATTGATTAAATATTACTTTTCATTCGTGAGACAGATTCTTCTGAGAAAATTGAGTAAGAATCTTTGTTTTCTAATATTGTCCTCCTCTTAAGATGAGGATCGATTGGACCAATGCATATAGAAATACGGGCCCACACTATATATATATATATATAGTTACGACATAATCCTCTAGTAACATATTTAAACCTAATTTAACAACAGTTAATTTTTATTTTGCATTATTTTGTAATTGAAGCATTGGGTATAACAAAGTGAGATTCAAGAAAATTGAAAATAAAGTTTAAAGTCTTATATCTTTTTAATATTTATAATATGAGTATTATATACTTTATTATTTATTTGTCCTATGATTTAGCTAAAAAATCCAGGTGTTATTATTATTTTGAAACAATTAGAAACATTTGAAAATATTTTTGTTTCCTTGTGTTATCCGCCCTTGTTGCACCAAACCTGTAAATTAATGGGGTGTTCGTTTTATTATTGGTTTTTAAGGAAATAAATTGTGAATCAATCTTATTTAAAAGTTATATTGAAAATGATTTAAACGTGTTTTTAATCACTCATTAAATTCGCTGAATTGAAATGAATTGACAGAATCATCTCACTGGCCTCCTAGATGCTCCATGTTGAGGATGAAGTCACTCGTTTCATACATTTTTTTACATTTAAATAAGTTTTTACAAACTGCAAGCCGTAATATGTCCGAAATTCAAACGTAGATTTATAATCCATGCGACAAGGGCGAACAGCGCCACCTTCTAAATGAATGAAAATTACGTCATATTGAAGGGAGATCGAAATGAGTTTTTGTCACAGGATTCTAGATAATCTTTTACATGTTTTGATGCAATAACATCAAAACGTGCTTTGGATGTCAAACGCCCTTGTTGTTCCCAATGCTTAATTTTTTTAATTACACTTACTTATCTTTTTATCTTATATATATCTTTCTTACGTATGTTTAGAAGTGGAAAGGAGACAGCCTGATGCTCTATAACATAGGTTAATCCTAGTTTGGACACCGGACTTTTACAAACGAAACTATATACAATAACATGTGAGGACCACAGGACATACATATATACTCGTGTTAGCATAAGTTTCTTTTGTGAAAGATAATAAAGAAATTTTCATTTCCATTGTTGCCACATGGTTAAATTTCTTACATTTTTCGTAACTTTTGTTTTAAAAGATGGGGCGAACAAGTCGTGCGCCTGATGGAAAACTATACGCCTGTCCATAACAGTTGCAGTGCCGCTCATAGCTTTAAGTCGCAAAGATCTGAGGGGTACTGCCACTGCGCCTGTCACCCTGAGACATTAGTTGACAAGTCTCAAGTGCCTATAATTTCACCATTTATATCAACTATTATGTTTGTTTTTGTAAATCCTTAATTGTTTACGAACGCACCCAAATTAGACAATAAAGTAACTCAGAGATGGTGCAAACAAAATGAACCTAATTAATTACTAGCTAAAGCTTGATTTTTCTTGAGCGCATTTTTTGTTGAATGGGACTTAGGCGTTTGTAAATATAATATATTATGCATAAATATCTTTTACAGTTAATCAGGTAACGATACGTAATTTTCGACTCGAGGGCTTTAGCAACACCGGCTTGGGCTGTAATTCCCACGCGGGCCGCGTGCGGTGTGGTAACTTCACACACATAATTAATTTGCTTCGCAAATATGTACAGGGTTCCTCACGATGTTTTCCTTCCCATTTTTGAGTTCTTAGGTTTTAGCGATTGTTACACATAGGAAATGAAACTATGTTTCCGGATTTAAATGCCGTATATTTCTAGTTCTTAGGTTTTTGCGATTGTTACACGTAGGAAATGAAACTATTTTTTCGGATTTAAATCGCGAATTTTTCGAGTTCTTAGGTTTTTGCGATTGTTACACGTAGGAAATGAAACTATTTTTTCGGATTTAAATCGCGTATTTTTTGAGTTCTTAGGTTTTCGCGATTGTTACACGTAGGAAATGAAACTATTTTTTCGGATTTAAATCGCGAATTTTTCGAGTTCTTAGGTTTTTGCGATTGTTACACGTAGGAAATGAAACTATTTTTTCGGATTTAAATTGCGTATTTTTTGAGTTCTTAGGTTTTCGCGATTGTTACACGTAGGAAATGAAACTATTTTTCCGGATTTTAAATCCGGAAAAATATCCGCGTATATTTGTTTCTTCAAACAAACCAACGTTTCGGGTCCTTTATATTTCATACAGCATTTTGTTGTATATTTGTTTTTAATAACAATATATAGTTAAGTTGACGAGGCTTCTTTACCATTTTAGCTTGAGGTGTTTTATTTGAGCTATATATATAGCTGTGCTATGTATCTTGTGATACATATAGCTGTGCATTAAATTAACCTCAAATAAATATATCTAGTAAATACGTCACAATGCAATAGCTGAAACTCCGAAGTGTAGACAGGCGGTAGGTCAAACCACAGGCTGCCTTACACTTGATATATAATTACCTACAACAGACATTGTTTAATGGATTAAACACTAACTTCTCGTTTTTAAGACAGACTCTACTGAGAAAAACTTATGAGAATCTCTGTTTTTTTAATGAAAAACAAATGGTGACGTCAGTAACCGACAAGCACCATTGTTCGATATCTTTTTTAAATTCGTTTCTAATAAGATTTAGGACACAATTTTCGATCGTAGTAACACGTTTCTTATTGGTAACTGGGTGTTCATTATTGCTGAGTGTCGATTACTGGTTTATTAATTAGTGGTGTTCATTACTATATATTTAGACAAATTCAAGTTTAGGTATTTTTAGAAATAATTATAATAGCTTTTTTATGAAACATACTACAGCATCGTTTTTCATAAGGATTATATCTGTCAAGTAAACTAATCACTGTTGCTTTTTTTAAATATAATAGACACACGCTTGGCCACGATCTCACCTGATGCTAAGCGACGATGTGACAGACGATGGTACGCGTTTGCCTAAAAAATTCCTATTGATTGTAACTTTGAATACCTGAAATTATACTTTTCGGGAAACAAAGAGGCCGCCGGTAGAATATTCCATTCCTTTGTTGTACGCATCAGAAAGGAGAAAACAAAGCGCTTAATGCGAATGGGTGGTAAGGTATATCAACGACATAAGAATGGAATGTTCCGGACCTTCTAGTCGACTGAATGAGGAACGGTGAGGGTGGAACAAAGTTGAAAATTTCCTGCGCACACTGCCCGAAATGTATCCGACAGAAAACCGACTAATAGGCTACTTTTCTGCCATGATCGAGATTTTGTAGCGTCGACTCCACAAGATAATTGTTGTTAATAAGTCTCTTTGCTTTTTGCTCCACCGAGTCCAAGGCAGCTAACTGGTAATGAGCAGAGCCGTCCCAAAGGTGACATCACTACTCCAAGTAACAAAAATGTTGTAAGTTTGTAAACGAAAAAAGTTGTTTCAAATTTAAGGACACACTCCTAAAATGTCGAACATACGTACCATAACCCTACTTAAACACCTGAAAGAGCCAAACAGACGTCTAGCATTGCTATTAATTTTTTATCATCCAAGAACCCAGGAGTTGTAAAATAACCCTTTGAATAAAGTTTTCCTTTAACGACAGTTTTAAATTTCGTAAATAACAATTTCTGAATATCAATAAGAATCTTATTCTAGAAGCGTATAACATTGTTCGTGTGACAATACGCAATATCGCTCGACTTGTAGCTTAACATATTCTCATGACAATCTGATGGCTCCCTCGTGCTTATCGAAAATCGCACCGAAACGGTTATTGAATACAAACCAAAGAAAGCGTATTGTCATTTTGGTTCCTGCCGTTAGAAAGAAATATTATTATGTTTATACGCTTTTAACAATAATGTACAAATTCTTAGGTTTTCGCGATTGTTACACATAGGAAATGAAACTATTTTTCCGGATTTAAATCGCGTATGTTTGTTTTTTTCAAAAAAAAAACGTTTCGGGCCCTTTACACGTCAACCGTGACCATGGGACCTATAAAGGGCTCCAAACGTTGTCTACTCTAACTCAGTGGCTTGCATACCGGTTTTCATGGTGTCGTCACCTCAGAAGTCCCGGGTTCTAACTTTTCTATATTGTCTCGAGTCTTCGTATTTATGGTACTGGTTTCCATAACACAAGTGCTGTAGCTACTTAATTTGGGATCAGAGCAACGCATGTGATGTTGTGTAATAAGTTTATTTAATTTTGAAGTCAAAATCATTTATTGCATATGAAAAATTTTACCCTTGAAAACGTAATTTTCGTTCGCTGTGCTAATTTTCCTAAGAAGAACGAGCAAGATGAACTCTAGGGATTGCTCTGTTCAAATAAACTTAAATGCTATAGAATATGCTTTGAATCATATTTTTGTGGAATCTAGACTTATCTGGGTGGGTTTTTCTGAGTGTTCGATCTTTGTATTAATAATTATAACAAACTAATGAAGTAATTTCACAGAAAATAATTGAATATCAATTCAATAAAAATTTAATTAATACAGTGAATAGCGACATCTCTCGCCAGGACTGGTAGCTGTAAAGGTACTAACTGGGTGATAAATCTTTCATAGATTTCTCATAGATGGCGCTACGACTAAAAAGTCGTTGAAAAACCAAATACAAAGACACGAAGCAAGCACATAGAAAAATTCGTGAGGTCCGTTGGTTCGTTCCGTGGCTTAGTTGGTGTAGCGTCTGGCACGGTATGCAAGAAGACGTCGGTTCGAATCTGACCGGATCGAAGGAATTTTTTCTTAGTGTTCGATCTTTGTATTAATAATTATAACAAACTAGTGGAGTAATTTCACAAAAAATAATTGAATATCAATTCAAAAAAAAATTAATTAATCTAGGCTTATGTCATCTTTCCACACATCTTTATCTAAAACATAGTCTTCAATTTTGTAATACGACTTTTCAATTAAACTGCTTTTAATACTATAATTACAATTGCAATACAATAATAATGCAATGCAATGCAATACAATACAATATATTAATATGTAACACAAAATTCTTTATTTCTGTCAGAAAGGTCTAAAGTAGTTACATCATATCGATACCAAAAGTATCAATTAATGTAAGCGACAAACCACCGTTTTTCAGGAGAGCGAAAAACGATTGTAAATATTTTAAGTCTGTCTATAACTTTTTACTGTCTGCTCCAATTTTGATTGTGTCTAGAGCTAAGTTTCTTAAAATTTCCTCTTCTTTCAAGCTATAAACGAAAGATTTTAGAATGGCCTGTGGTTTAAAATATAGCATATCCCTTACATTGAAAAAAGATGTTTATACGTAATTTTTATTGTAAAGGATCATTTAAAGTAGAATTACGTATAATTTTCTATTTCTGTTCCTACTTACACTATGCTCGACGGTATATACATAAAATATTAGTAACGTAAGGTACAATTACACATCTTTTTTAAATGTTTTTTTAATGTAAGGCACATGCTATATTTTAAACTACTGGGCATTCCTAAATTTTAATAATACCAATCGATAGAGCGGAAACTTCCTAATGCAATGATATTTGTAACTCATTTTCGACAAATTGCCCCTTACGTTAATTGATACTTCTGGTATCGATATATGAAATAAGAGTTCCTTAGTGAGAGCTGGAAGTCTGTACTAGCTTGGGGACCTGTGTTCCAGATCACCAGACTCACACCTTCTAGGTGTATTAAGAACGTAACATCATTTAAAAAAATACAATCATATTACAGAATATAGCGTAGCTTCAAGGCTGTACCTCGTTAATGCTTACTTTGCCTCTTGATGGCAGAAATAAGTAAGGTGGCCGTATTTCCGTGGACGAAATCTTTCACAAGGAACTCTACTACTTAGGAAGGAACCCTTATATAATTGAGATCAAGGGAAAATGCAAAATCTATGAGCAAAATGTTCAACTGTAAAAGTATGCGCACACAAATGCGCATATCCGCTCACGCGATGCGTTCCTCCTACCGCAAAATGGCGGCTATTTGGTTTCGCAAATTAGAAAAGTATTCAGTTTAAATGCAAGTTTTTATAAATAAAAATTTTTATTCTGCATTGCTAAATAAATACCCTCCGTATTACCAACAAAACCATCTCATATAAAATGCAGTAATACACCGCAAATCCTGCACTTAAAAAGCACTAATGAAATTTTTGGTGTACTTGGATAAATATGATAATATTCCGTTTGAGTGGTTCTAACGCTTACCATGAAATTACTCCTTAAAGTATAGTTTATAAACATTTATATTCAGGGTAAACTTAAAAAACGCTACTTACGGTATGTTTTCAATAAATAAACACCGAAATCATCAGCCCAAACAATAACACACACGATTGTCGTGACGTGACGTGACGTGACGTGTTTAAATGACAGACCCAGGCATTAAAAACTTTATGGTTTGCTAGAGTAGTTACCGAAGTAGCAATTAATATTAGTTCTTTTACCTGTTATAACTTTGATATCCGATAAATCGGTATAAAATCATCACCGGCACCTCCAGGTGTGGTATGCGTCTACGGCTGCATGTATCGCGTGAGCGGTTATCAATGAGAAAAATTAAAACGAACGCTTAGGAATGACATCGACATTACACCTAGTGCAACAAGAATGAAGAAGAAACACCACTAGCACCACTACTACTTCAAGTAGCGGTAGAGCTCCTTGCGAGAAAATTCGTCCAGAGACGTACTGCCACCTTACCTATTTCTGCCGCCAAGCAGCAAAGTGAGCATTACGGCCAGTTTCGAAGGGTTGCTGGTGAAATTTCAGGCACGTCGGAGTGGTCAGCTTATGTTTCAGGGTATCGGGCGCAGTGGCAGTGCCTCTCAGATGTTTGTGATTTAAAGCTCTGAGTGGCACTGCAACTGTTACGGACAGGCCTGTCGTTTACCACCACGCGCACTTGTTCGGGTTGTAACTTAATATCATGAAAGAAAAAACAACAAAGTCATGTATTTAATTCTACAGAATTCATTCAACTTCGACTAACTTAAACCTTTCCCAAGGTCTTGTAAATAAAAATCACAAAGCGCCTATTTAATTCAAGAATCCAATTTGTATGTACCACTAAGTACACAGCCAGCTTTTCGAGGTTTAGGTAAAATTCACCCGCAGGAGTGACATCCTTTGTTACCACCGCTCAGTCCTACAAAGGAGTATTTGTTTAGGATGCCAGAGGACTACAGTTTCACTAACAAAGCGTGACGTGCATGCGTAAAAGTGAATATTGAAATTCTATTTTTAATTTAATAATTAAATCGTATTGAATAATGTACTTCCTCTTACCTATGTCTGTCCTTGGTATAATAAAACCCCAATGACATGTCTACTAAAAGTGCTTTTATCACATAAACTACTGTGTACTAAAAAAACCGACCTCAAAAGTTCGTGGAACTACATCTATTTGCCAAGTTTTATAAAAATCTGTTACCGGAAAGTGCGCCGAACCGGATTCATCCCTTAGTTTACTACCCTTAGAGATGGAATATTTTCTTCAATTTTAAATGGGTCTACTACTGTGGTACCCTTTTTCCAACAAAAAAGAACCATCAAAATCGGTTCATCAGTTATCCTGTAACATGCATACAAAAAAACCTACTGTCGAATTGAGAACCTTCTCCTTTTTTAAGTCGGTTAAAAATAAAATGTTTCTTTATTTATGTATACACCATTAATAAATTTAACATTACTTATTGCATTACATAACAATTAATTAGAATTTTATTAACGGAAATTAATAATTATTATTGATGAAATAATTTAGAATTGAATTAATTTGAATTTACATTACAAATGATAGTATATTTATAATTAATTTATTTATATATTAATTAATTTATTTATTTATATTTAAAAAATGGAGTGTTCGTTTAAGAAGTAGCACCCAATATTGGCTGGATCGCTCAGTCTCGTAAGAACTCTCGTAATACAAACTACATGAAACAAATTATGAATGTTATTTGAAATTTTATAACTCTCTTATTAAAGCATAAACTCGCACTTTTTACTCCATTTGATACAAAATAGTATAAACCACATCCTCTCTAATTCTTGTAACTCTATCGAGTAATATTCTAGATAGAATTACAAGAATTTGAGAGGATGTGGCTTGGCATTGCCGTGGCATTTTTCTGTATCTAATTGAGCAATAACATTTTTGACGTAACTCCACTTATGTCATACTTCCATGAGGGGTGCTAAATAGTTACCGACTAATTTCGTACGTAGAGTCTTTAAACCTCTCTCCGGAAAAGTTATTTTACTGATGTAGTCTTATTACACCAAGAGTGTAATATCATTAACTTACCACTAGGTCTTGCTCCCGGAAAATTCCGGTACTGGCAAGGTGCAATCAATCCCGGTACCGCGATTGTAGATTCCCGGTACTCCGGATTACAGCAAGGAACTACCTACTTTCTGAGTCATGATTAATATCGTCCGTTTGGTAACAATGGCGAACGTTACTGTCATTATAATGCGACTGTACGATATTATGTTATGTCAAATTTATAGTAATAATTGTCTCTCAAATAGATATCGCACCCCTCATGGAAGAATCGCATTAGTGAAGTTACGTCAAAAATGTTTATAACTTCATTTGACTAAGAAAAATATAACCCACATCATCAAATTCTTGTGACTCTATCGACTACTATTGTAGATAGAATTACAGGAATTGGAGAGGATATGGTTTATATTTTTCTGTATCCAAAGGAGCAACAAACATTTTCGACGTAACTTCACTTATGCCATTATTCCATGACAGGTGCATATTATTGAATAGGTACGGATTATCCGGAAAAAGCATATGTACTGGTTACAGTTCAAGTCTTTCAAGAAGTATCGGGAACCACCGGGAGTACCGGTACTGAGCTGAACCCATTACCGGGAATCAAAACTTTAGTAACTGGAACGATTCTGCAAGCCCTATACTTACCACCCATTCACACGAAACGCTTTGGTTCTGCCTTCCTGACACGTACGGGAAAGGAATGCCCGGAATTTGTATTTCTCGAAACCTACAATTTGGGGCTATTCAAAGCCAGAGCGGATAGGCATTACTAGATAAATGCGCAACGTTGTCGGCCATATCATCGCATCAAGGGATTGTAGTCAAACATTCGTCTATTTTACATTAAAAATAACTTCCGTTGCAAACGGTCAGTGATATAGAAATTTCATTGGTTAGACGACCTCCATATTGTCTCGGGCCTGGGAGTTTGGGGTACCGTCGATGTTTTCGATTTTCATGACACAAGTGCTTCAGTTACTTACTTTGGGATCTGAGGAACGTATGTAATGTTGTCTAGTATTTATTTATATTATTTATTATTTGTCGTATTATCAAGCTGCGATTCATAAAAAGAACTTTGACTTCGCCTTAGAATGATGGCGAGTTAACCAATTTTTTGTGTATTTCCAAAATGAACTTTGCTTAGGTTTAAGCGTAAGTGTTTGCTTAAACTTAGACAAACTACGTTTTGTAAAATACGAGAAACTTGCTTAGCACGTCGTCTCGTCGTTGCTTAGTCGAAGACAAGTTCGTTCTATAAATTTCAGCCATAGTATCTATGGCTGAGGTTTATAAAACGCGAGCTAAGCAAGTGTTTCGTATTTACAAAACGAACTTATTACGAAGTAAACTTAAAATTTAATTTAATATCTCGCTTAGACTTGAGCAAATTACGTTTTGCAAATACGAAAAACTTACATAGGTCGTAATTTTGTAAGTGTAAGTCATAATACGTTTTATAAATCGCAGCTTAAGATAAGCTTGTGTCATTTTGCAGCCTTGTAGATATATTTTCTGGTGTCCTAGTTCATGCTACAACTGTGTGTCACTACTTCCCTGGACGAACTCTTTCACAAGGAGCTCTACTGCTACTAAAATGTCTCCATGCAGCAAAATGCCCTATCTAACGTGTTTAATTAAAGTACTTTCCCTCTGTATCCCATAGCCGTGGGACATCCTTGTATATTACGCCGACCAAGTAAAATCGACAAATATCGCGTCAAATAACAATTGGACTGAAATCCAATATAACATCGATTCGGGAACAACGACCGAAAATAATGTCCAATTGAAAAAACCTATCGAAAACTCAATTAACGTCGGAAACATTTGGACGGTTTCATACAAAACAGAACGTCGTCATAAGCATCGAATGCAATCGTTATAATTCGCTACGGTTGTTAACTGACGGTTATAGCCCGTTTTACTGTTCGCTTGTTTACAATACCAATAAACTCACAATTGTAAAATACTGACACGCATTTGTTTACATGGTAGACAATTGTCCGGCCTTTTTTAATTGAAAGTGACGAAAATGTCTTTTTTAATGGTGCGTGCCAACATTGGCAATACGAAAGACTTTTGTTGCGCTTTAACGTCTTGACACTAGCATGTGTTGAGACCTAAATGTTAAACAACCTGTAGGGCTAGCACGATAGAAGCGACTAGCGCGAGAGTGACATAAAGCGCCAGATACTGCTATTCTCGCATAGAGATTTCACGCAGTATGCCGCTCTCGTGCAAGTCGTACTTGTTTGTGCTAGGCCTACAGATTGAGAAAAATACAATACTAGATCACAGAATCTTCACAAAAAATTAATTTGTAATAATTTGAATGTGCATGAAGATTCGCCTTTGTTTTTGAAAAATATTAAAAGAAAAAATAAGACTATAAAACCAGAATGTTTTATAAAAAAAAAATACATGTTACGATTTTTTTTTATAAAAAGAAAATTACTTGAAATTGCTTTACTGTAATATTTTCCTAATACACGTTAGACATTTTACCTTACTAACGTCGATATAATCGATCTCTTTTTGAATAAAGAGACAGTCTTTGTACGACACTCGATTGTTTCACTTGTTGCTTCCTTACGTGGTGACCCTTACTCTCCGAAATTCAGGCGAGGCTTCGTTTTTGTGCCACGTGTCTACTAAAGCGATAATTGAAGTTTTTGATATTTTTAAATTATTTTGTGAGTTTTAAAACGAGACAAAAGGTCAACATGTGTCAATAGAATTATGATCACACTTTGGTATGACGACACTTTGGTCTTTTCTTATCTCATGCAGACTAGATTTAAATTTAGATCATCAGCATCCAGTTTGACGTGTTCTTGACTCAGTATGACACATAATAATGTGCACGCAATCACACCAAAAACTTGGTCTCAAATAAGAGAATTCCCTGTGCAATGAGTACCGGTATCCATTCCGCGGCACTTTCTAGAGCACCCCAACTAGAGCTAATTTAAAAAGTTTGTTTCCTGAGTTGACCCCGGTTGTTGAACCCGGTCCGTCTTCATAGCGCTCAAAGAGGTTAATCGAAGGGTTAGGAAAAAGTAGTTAACGAAAAAAAAAATTTAAGTATGATCGGTTCAGATTTAAAATTTTGAAGCTATTTATTGCCGAAATCTGCTCAAAGAATACTAAAAAAACTTTTTAAATGCTGTTTTCTGTCTTCTGAGGGCAATGTTTTACTGTTTACTTTTTTAAAGTGTATGAACTTTTACTTGATCACTATAAGGGCAAGATAGGGTCTACGATAGAACGAGCTCGCTCATTATGTTGCAATTATGATAAAATTCAGTTCCAATCAGAAATTTGATCTTCAAATAAAATAATATAATATTGGTAGACTATACCATCGACGTTCCATCGACTCGTCATTGAAGAGCAGAATACTAATCGAGTATATACCTAACCAGAAATAGAGACGAAATGGTTTCAACCAAAAAAAATTGACGGGTGTCGTCAATTGTTCACTTCAATCGACCAGTTTAACTTGAGCTTTGCTGTAATGGAAGAAAAATTACATATTTAATATTTATTTACCGATGATATTCGTTTGTTTTGTAATTAAATGTTTTACTGTCTCCCATAGCATCGAATAAATCAGCCCCCATTGTTAGAGATATTATCTTTATTAGAATAAGTACAGAATATTTTTGGAATATATGGAGACGTACACATAAGTCAGATGTTGGCGCTGTTCTATTTCAACTTTCTAATTTGTGATTTCAGCGCAAACAAGTTGATATATAAAAGTGATATTTAAAGGCCCATTTACCTGATGAGTTACCAGGGATGGACGGCCTTTCTCTCGTCTCTACTTCTGATTATATATTATTATAGTAAACACTCTATCGACACACAACTGAGGTGATTTGATATTAGCAGATTTGTGGCCTGAGCTATGCGCATAATACGTGACGCAAAGAACTTAGTACGCCTTAAAGGAATATGTAACAAGTAGGAATAATATGATATGACACAAGAAGTTAACCTGTTTGTTGTGACAGAGCGATAAACAATGTGTATTTATACATAACATCGCCCGTGAGTAAATAAAATCACGCCCAAAAGAACTAACGGTTTTCGTGTATGATTTTTCCATAACTTTATTCCGAATCGAAAATCCGATAATTATAATGAATATGAAAGTTCCGCTCGCCTCAGATGCCAGGTTTTTGTTAAACTTTTTCGGGTCAGGGGATAGTAAAAAATTCTCTTCGTACTCTCTAGCTTGTATTTACAACTTTACCAAACAAATAGCTGCTGAATCAGATTTTTTTATGTTTTTCATTTAATATAAAATATTAAAGTTATTTTCTACCAACAATATGCCTAAGTAAATTTGCAACACAATCACGCCTCATCATAAATATATATGTCACTTAGTAGCAGTTGCCTAATAAATAGAAGTCAGATTCGCCATTAATGTAACTGGGCGGTCGCCGTGCGGCGGCCGGGCGAAAACTTTCTCCTCGTGTAACTGGGTGCTAAGGGTTCTGGTGCAATTACAGGTACATGGGACGTTTCAGCTTATGTCTCAGGGTGATAAGCTAGAGGCAGTGCACTTCAGATCTTTATGATTTAAAGCTCTGAGTGGCACTGCAACAGTTATGGACGTTTACCGTCAAGTATACGACTTGTGCGTTTCGTCACAGCCTAACAAAAAAAATGTTATTTAGTCTTGTAAATTAAAAGAACTTCCTTCAGTTTTAGTCCTTTTTCTTCCGTAATTTAACAGCTTAAATTATGCCTGCGTACAAGGTCACTTAATCCAGTAAGGTCTTGTTCAAAACCTTTTACGACGAGACGCCAACTTTTTCTTGTACGTCCTTTTTTTAATCTAATGGCATTATTAGGTAAACAGTAAATCGTCCTCGACATTACATTATTTATTATTACTGGCATTGCTCGACAAACGAAAAAGCAAGAAAAGACAGTATTATTTTTTCTGTCTAATCTTGACTTATATGTATTTCACAGACACTTTTCTAGTTTAGTTGTCAAATATCCTTAAATTTGTTACGCCTTTGTTCCTTTTTTTTTATATATATATAATAGACACACGCTTGGCCACAATCTCACCTGATGTTAAGCGACGATGTGACCGACGATGGGACGCGTTTGCCTAAAAAATGCCTATTCACTCTAGCCTTGAATAGCCCCAAATTGTACTTTTCGGGAAATACAGATGCCGGTAGAGCATTCCATTCCTTTGCCATACGCATCAGAAAGGAGGAAGAAAAGCGCTTAGTGCGAATAGGTGGAATATCAACGACATAAGAATGGAGTGCTCCGGACCTTCTAGTCGACCGAAGGAGGAACGGTGAGGGCGGAACCAAATTGAAAAGTTCCTGCGCACACTCCCCGAAATGTATCCGATAGAAAACCGACAAGCAGGCTACTTTTCTGCGATGATCGAGATTTTGGAGCTTCGACTCCACAAGAGGATTATTGTTAATAAGTCTCTTTGCTTTACGCTCCACCGAGTCCAAGGCAGCTAACTGGTATTGGGCAGAGCCGTCCCAAAGGTGGCAGCAGTACTCCATACAGGATCGAACTTGTGCTTTATATAGATTTAAAAGCTGTTCAGGTGTGAAGTACCGCCTGACCTTGAAATTTGTTTTTAACCGACTTAAAAAAGGAGGTTCTCAATTCAACTGTTTTTTTCGTGTATGTGTACGTTACGCTATTATTCCGGTATTTCTGAAGCGGTATTGATGTTTCTTTTTTGTTAGAAAGAGGGTATGGCCCGATTTAAAGAAAAAAATATTACACCCTATTCCTTGTCGAGTAACCGGCTGCAATAAAACTTGCCAAATAGATGTAATTCCATGAATTTTGAGTTGGTTTTTTTTTGAATTATATTTTGTATTGTTATCAACCAAATTTCTTTTCTGTATTATGTATAAAGCTAAGGTGTGTTCTTTGAATAAATATATTATTTTATTATTATTATGTTTGATATCATCATCATCCTCAACCCATTTATATGTTCCACTGCTGGATACGGGTCTCCTCTCAGACGGAGATTTTAGGCCATAGTCCGTGGCGCTGATCCAATGCGAGTTGGAGACTATACGTTTTTCAAGGGTTTTATTTATTTATTTTTAACGCACACACACATAGCCGCCCACTAGGGAAACCCTGTATCGCAGGTGCCATAGACACACACATAGGTAGATAACCAGAAATTACACCCAAACTCTCGAGAGAAATAAGTGTAGATCTTGCAAATATTTCTCCCGGCCCAGGAATCTGGTAACTGTTCGACCACGGAGGCAGGGTTGTGAACCTTCTTCAATGTGCAGGTTTTGTCACGATGTTTTCCCTTTACGAAAAAGCTTATGGTAAATTTCCGAAAAACTCCGTAGTGAGTACCTGAATTCGAACCCACGGCATCTGTTTCAGAGGCGGTAGGCCAAACCATTCGGATATCACGACATTATCTATGATCAAAATAACTGAATACTCTTTTCATCGTATATAATCTTCCATTTGTTGGTATGAACTGTCTCTAACGATGCTACTGACATGCTAATGGCGCTCGTCAGCTTCTATTGTGCTTCGTTGAATTTAGTCCCTAGTCGCACCTGGATAAAAACTAGGCAAGCGCAAGTTTTGAGGTATACGGGACCCCATGTTGCTTAAAACCTCAGTGGCGATAGATTAGGGTCCATAATTATATGATTTTTGATATTAATATAATTCTTCCTTGGAGTAATAAGGTTATATTTACAAAATAACAACTTTCCAGATTAATCGATCACTTTTTGTCCTTAATAGTATACCTCAAATGGCTTTGGTTGATTCCACATTACAGTGACAGTGCTGAATCAATTGCTTTGGAAAAAAAATGTAATAAAATTAAGGGTATACACTATGGTGTGAAAACATGATTCATAAAAATTTTCGCAATAGAAAAAAACACAAACTTACAAATTTTACAAGAAAACCGCTTTTTTCAGTAAATACTTTAAATATACCAATGATTTTTTTTTATATCAATTAAACTAAATAGAACACGTGTACTGTACGATATTGATTTTGCAAATGCCTTTAATTTCGTTAATAAAAAAAAATAATTATGAAACAAAGCCAGTGTTCCTGCCGTCCGACTTGAGTAAAATGAACCATATTAGTACGAGAAAAAATTGAATAGGAGAGTTATAGAAGTACAATTTCACATAATTATACATAATTCGTTTCGTCTAGTACGTATTATTTTTATGACTTTATTTATTTATTTTTTATTTCTTCATTTAATTCATGCCACATGACGCTTAAAATATATATTATAGGGATTATGTTTGTCACAGAATAAGAGGTACCATTTGACACTTGTCATCGTAAATAGGGATGAGAACTAAACATATCGGTAACTCTACTCTATTCTCTTGAGAAATCGATCAAAATTTTGTGAGTCTGTGATCATTATTATACGGTGAATGGTTTTCAGTTCTAGACAGAACAATTAGCATTTATTAAGCAACATAGTTTAATATAATCTCAGTACAGAGTACTAAAAAAACTGACCTCAAAACTACGTGGAATTACATCTATTTGCCAAGTTTTATTGTAATCGGTTACCGGAAAGTGCGCAAACCCGGATTCATCCCCTAGTTCGTCACTATACGGAACTTGACACAGGAGATAATAAAAATCGGTTCTCACTGCTCAAAGTATATGAGCGAGTAAAATGCCTTGAATTGGAGAATAGCAAAATCAACCATTAAAATTTTTCAGTTCTCAAATACCGGAGTTATTGCGTAACATACATACAAAAAAAACATACAGCCGAATTGTGAACCTCCTCCTTTTTTGAACTCGGTTAATAAATAATAAGTAAGTGCGTTTAATGTTCACTAGCCTAAACCTTCACCTGAGAGGCTTGGTCCTCCATGATGGTGGAATGCTCGAGAGGCGGCAATCGGCTAAGAGTAAATAGGGATGAGAACTAAACATATCGGTAACTCGATGAAACGATTCTCTTGAGAAATCGATTCAAAATCGGTTCTCAAATACCGGAGTTATCGCGTAACATCTGTAAACCCCGTGTGCCTGTCTCCGAAGTTTCAAACCCAAGGAGGCAGACGGATCAATGCGACGAAGACGGCTTCACAACGGTGATGAAGAGGAAGAGGAAGCCCACCAGCCGTAACCTGTGTGGCATAGCACTAACAGGATCGAACTTTTTGCTCCGTTCGGTAACACCGACGACGCTGCTGTACCTGTCGCGACTACATTACTACAGGAAGTCTGAGGAGATAGTGGAGTACATCAGGCTAAAAACCAAATGCAGCCTGAGGTTCCAGCGGTTGGAGTCCTGCCACAACGTATATTTTAATTTGTTTGTGGTGAAAGTGCCCACCGAATATTTGTCGGCCTTCTTACAGGAAGAGGTTTTGCCAGAGGGTGTCATACATCGGCGATTCCGCAGCCGATTACCTGACACCAGATTGCGCCACACACCGCCGACAAGTGCAATACGTGTAGATTAGTTGATAGTTTATTTTATCGTCATATTATATTGTATGTATGTTAGTCCTTAAGATATATATTATATGGGTTATGTGGCCTGAAATAAATGTCTACGATGTTTTCCTTCACCGAAAAGCTCATGGTCAATTTCAAATGAAACTTCGCACAATAATTTCGAAAATCTCAGAGGTGCATTATGGAGGTGCGATAGGCCAAACTATTAGGCTGCCACTTTTTTTTACATTATCTTTTATACCAGGATCCAATATTGTCTTACTAGCTGTTCAAGTAACGAATACTTTACTATATTGTCGAGTTAATGACGGCAATAACATTAATGACGAAAACAAGTAAACACTCTCAAAGTAGCGCTATAGGCACAATTTTCAATAAAAAACACAATGCAATTTGTAAGTCTTCATTTGTTCTATTTCGAAATTGTTATGGTATTTTTTAACCGACTTCAAAAAAGGAGGAGGTTCTCAATTCGACGTTATATTTTTTTTGTATGTATGTTACGCGATAACTCCGGTATTTGTGAACCGATTTTTATGATTCTTTTTTTGTTGGAAAGAGGGTACCTCCATAATGGTCACATTCAAGTTTGAAGAAAATCATCCACCTTTAAGGATGGCTGTTCACGCATGAAGATTCATTTTTATAAATAGCGCCTAAATTTTATTATAGGGAGCAATTATTTTAATGGTTAATTTTGCTATTCTCCAATTCTAGGCCTTTTTCTCTCTCAATATACTTTGAGTGGTGAGAACCGATTTTTATTATCTCCTGTGTCAAGTCCCGTATAGTGGCGAACTAGGGGATATTTCAATAAAACTTGGCAAATACAAGTAATTCCACGCACTTTTGAGGTCGGTTTTTTTAATACTCTGTACTGAGATTATTACCTTGATGTCAAGGTAATAATAATTTGATACAATTGGTCTTTCAATTCGGATTACTGATATACTTTCAAAGACAAACTGTTTCTGCTTTAATTTTTATGGAATCCTGAAAGCAAAGATGAATAGTTCATTATGTTCTTTTATAGGAAAAGTTGCGACCTATATTTAACGCGTTAAAGATGGAAAGTGAACCACATTCAACTGTATCCGTAATAACTACGTATTGTCAGCCGTCCACGTGATTGTTACAGAAAACTGGACCATATTCAGTGAAAGTTTGAATACAATATACATTATAAATACTCTTTGCATCCTTGTTGAAATCGGATTAGGCCACGATCTTGTTATGCACTCCACTTGTTATGACCCTGGCATACAAATTTTGCCTCATTAATACAATTATTTTAGTAGCAGTAGAGCTCCTTGTGAAAGATTCGTCCAAAGAAGTACTGCCACCCTACTAATTTCTGCCACCAAGCGGTAATGTGAACATTACTGCGTTCTGGTTTTTAATGGTAAGGGTTTTTTTTTAATAATATCAAGTGACGGGACGAAGAAGTCGTGCATCTGATGGTAACACGCCGACCATAACAGTTGAAGTGCCACTCAGAGCTTTATATCGCAAAGATCTGAGGGTCACCCGGAGACATAAGTTGA
Organism: Hyposmocoma kahamanoa; assembly: GCF_003589595.1. Lineage (NCBI taxonomy): Eukaryota > Metazoa > Arthropoda > Insecta > Lepidoptera > Cosmopterigidae > Hyposmocoma > Hyposmocoma kahamanoa. The sequence goes on from NW_020653850.1 coordinate 4,879,246, forward strand.
CAAGTTCAATGTAATTTCACCAGTTTGAACAACAAATTGCAATAGTAATTCCATCAGGGTGATGGTGAAATTATAACCACATGGGACTTGTCAACTTACGTCCGACGGGCGCAGTGGTAGTACCTCTCAGATCTTTGTGATTTAAAGCTTAACACCAGCGGCACAATTTGTTCGTATCGTCACTTGCTACGCCAAAAAAAAAACACGGATTATTGTTTTCATATGGTTTCATATATGATGCTGGTAAGCAATAACATGTTAACCCACAAAAACTAAAAAATTGAGATTTTCATCCAAAATTGTAATTTGCCGTCTCATTAACATTTTAAAAACCAAAACTAAATGGTTTGAAACCTCCAAATATTTAAAAACAAATGGTAAATACATACATCCATACATCCATTAGCCAAACTACGAAAAAAATAAGCGCCATTTTCTTTAAACTATCATAATGTTGGTTGATATATCATTGCGTTAAACCTACACTCTTAGGTTAAAGATACTTTTTTAAGTAGCAGTAGAGCTCCTTGTGAAAGAGTTCGTCCAGAGTAGTACTGCCACCTTATCTACTTCTGCCGCCAAGGAGTAACGTGAACATTACTGCGTTCCGGTTTCGAAGGGTAACGGTGCTGGTGAAATTACAGGCACGTGGGACTTATCAACTTATGTGTCAGGGTGTCAGGCGCAGTGACTGTGCCCCTCAGGTCTTTGTGACTTAAAGCTCTGAGTGGCACTGCAACTGTTAGGGACAGGCGTGTCACTTTCACCAGGCACACGATTTGTTCATCCCGTCACTTATTTATTATATAATATTTTTAAAAAAAATTTTGACCTGGCGTGTTTTTAGGAGGTCCTCAATTTGATCGTTATAAGTCAGTCGGTCCATATCAACTTGTGCGCTACACTCGCTTTCTAAATATATTTCGTTTATCTTCTTTCGAACACAACATTGACGGTTATAATATTCATCTCAACACTTTGTTGTCTGCGACAGTTGCGCCTAGTCGCATGGTAACATTTCAAGTCACACTTCGTTTCCGCAATGGTTTCCTTGAAAAGAATGTAAAAGTTTCAGAGCACAAAGTTGCAAGTTTCGTATAAATGAATAATAAAGTTGTTCACATTCACACGGAGCCGGGAATAGTTTCAAAGTAACTTGAACTTAATGTGAAACAAAGTTTCTGTGTTAAGTTTAATTATGAATATGAATATTTACTGACTTGCTTTTTCTTGTTTGTTTTTAATAAACATCAAAGTCAAAAGACGGGATGAATAACTCGTGTACTTGATGGTATGCATTTTGCGTACTCGTAAGGGACTCACCACATTTATTCACACGGAATCGCGTTGAACCGGCCAGAAAAACCTTTACGTCCATGCAATAAGAGCGCAAAAAATGTAGCGCTTTTTGATTCCGCTCGGATCCGTCATTTTCGCTCTTATTACGGACGTAAACATTTGTCAGAGCAGCTTAATGCAATAAATGTGGTGACTTCCTAACCGCTCCAAGGTCAAGTCCATTCCATTTAAAAAAAATATTGTTACATAACAACAACAAAATTCTAAAGACTTAGAAGATTTTTGCAAGTCTTTTATATCTTCCAAGCAAATGTACGATGTTATCTTTCACTTTTAAAGCAAATGAGCCATTGTTCCAGCTATTACATGAGTTATCACCAAATTAATAATTACAAAAGGGTAGTATTTAAGTTCATTGTAACTCAAATGCAAAAGATCTTTTTGTCCTTTTGTATGAATGCCATTAACCAGTCGTCAGGTGCAAGCGACCGTACGTGTGAATAAACTATTGCGTTCTGACACAAAAATTGTATGGTATAAATTAAAAGCGAATTGAGCGTAGCAATTATTCAATATAGCGAAAGAAATCGAACTGTGATAGCCCTATCACAATATTTTTCTTTCACGTAAAAGATCCTTATTCACTAAGAGACCCGATATTATTTATAAAAGTAGAGCGAAACAGAGCTATATTGCATCAAGTAATAATATTTTGTCTTTATTAGATGTCAAGCAAAGTAACGCAGCTTCTGGCAACAACATAGACTATCTACTAGGAAGGAGAACGGTTGCCTCACAATTTAATAAAATAGAAAACATTTATTCCAGCGCTACAACACAAAAATACACTTATAGAAAGAAGAATAAAAGATAAAGCATAACAAACAACGACGCAAACATATAGAATTTTGAACAGTCAACACAATTTGAATTATTGTATGCAAGGGATCCACCCAGCTAATGCCACAGCCGAGACTAGGCTGTGATGCAAGTTTTCAGTGTACTCTAAACCCTAATTGGGAGGTCGACGTTTCAAATCTACTACATTTGTATGTATTTTTAGAAATAATTATCCAATTGTCCAATAATTATCCAAGGGAAAAGTGTGACGTCTCCAACCCGCATTGGGTCATCGTGAGGGCCTATAGCCTAAACTCGTGTCATTCAGTGAGACGTTTAATGGATTTATAATGATGATGAGACTACCTAAAGCACAGTCAACAGGGACCGTCCTATCATAAGTAACATCGAGTTTGTCAAATCTAAAGGGACACGTGCCCTTGGTCTTATGTTATGTAGTCTAAACTAGAAACACTGATGTTCTAATTAATTGCTTAGCAGAATACCTCAGAGGATTGAAGTAACTTGTTTTGAATACACGTTCAGATGATTGAAGGGTAAAATATCTAAGTTTAGTATTAATCAGCAAAATTGAAATTGTATTTTCTATATTCGTTACTGAATTAAAGATGTTTTTGTTTGATTAATTCATATGTAATTTTAACGTTGTTAATTACTTCCATGACTATACAAGAACTGCTTGCAATAATATAGGGTGCTTCGAACACCATCCCGGTTTTTAATCTAATAAGGTCAATGTCATATGTTTTTCTTTCGTTCTATCAATACTTATCCCTTAATTGACGTCTTACAATTTTTCTTACTCAAGTGTTGTAGTATTAAATTAATTTCCAACGTATATCTGGTTTATATTAAAATTAACAGTATTTCTCCAATGTTGCCCGAAAGTACGTACATTTTATTTGTTTCCTTATTTTGTTACATCGTGCATTAAAGAATTTGTATTGTGTGTTGTTCCACTACAAAGTCCATTCTTTTTGTCTTCTCTATAAAACCGCGACGTTACTGTTAACACAGAAATTAGTTATTATTCTCGCTAGACAATTATTCCTTAATTTAAAGGCACCGTTTTTATTAATTACTTGGATAGAGGCAGACTTAGTTACAACATCGTGATCACTGGGCGATTGGAGAGCTGTCGATAGTGTTGGCTGTAAATCGTTCGTAGATATCTACCTTCCTTTTTACTCCGTGTCGATTATTCTTGGAACTCGAACTCCCTTTTTTATTCTCAATATTTACTAATGAACTTTTAAAGAACAAGTACAGTAGCTAATAAGCTTGTACGGCTAAAGAAACAATGCAACAAACGAACACAGTTTTATTCAGTTTATAATTAGCACTTAAGACTCGAATCCAAATTTTTCCCGTACTAATAGGGTTCATTTAGCTTGGGTCCACTAGGAAGGACACTGATTTATTTCAAGATTTATGTTTTACAAACGGAATTAAAGACATTTGAAAAATATATAAGTATCGCACAACATAAACGTGTTCTATTTAGTTCAGTTGGTATAAAAAATCGGTGGTATATGTAAAGTACGTATTGGATACCGCGGTTTTCTTGTAAAATTTTGAGGTAAGTTTGTGTTTTTTTCTACAGTAAAAATATTTAGGAATCGTTTTTTCACACCAAATAGTAATCAGTGTATATCGTCAATTTCACTATATATATTTCTTCTTCTTATTAAGTGATTGATTCAACATTTTCACTGTTACACGGGATCAACAAAAGCCAATTGAAGTTGTATAGACTCTTAAGAGACTTCAGTTAATATTGTTAGAAATCTATACCAGAAATCATAAAAACGACTAAAAATTAAGAATAATTTTAATGAAATAAAAATCGGTTACAAAATCTAATATTCAAATATGAAAAGCACGGGACGTTATACAAATCAACGAGAAGTAAACGCGTCGAGAGCACACTAATAAACGTCCAGCGCGTCCAAAGGTCTCAGGCCAAGTGAAGTAGCTGCCCGGCGCGCCGCCTGAGCAGGTTTCCTCCACCCGGCTTGTCAGCCGATCACGCCATGCTACGTCACAATCAGGTGACGCTTGTCCCCGCCCCCTCCGGGCTAGGTGTTTCTAACAATATATATTCATGTATCAGGCATATTACTAACAAGTGATACGCATCTTCCACTCCAAACTTTTTCTCGTATGACTTGCACCCATCACCCGTATAAAATGGTTCGTATCAGTTTCACCAGTTTTAACTTTGTTAAACAATTCTACCGCCCGCTTCCTGCTCAAAGGCCGCTAGCTACATGGCAGCTACTAACTTTGTTCGTGGCGTCGAGCGTTATTTATTCGCGATTCAAGGATTCTGCGGTTCGTTTATCTTGTTTATGCAGTTTCAGCGTAATTGGCGAACTGCATTATTGTATATATCTGTTTGTGTACTTGGTTAACCCAAATTTATGCTATTAGCGGGCTTTACACAGACACTCTATAGCGCGTGATACAGTCGTCGACGTTGGAAGGAAAAGGGAAATACCACCTTTACACCATAGGTTTCCAAACTTTTTGGGTCACCGTCCACTTAGGCAAGATAGTAAAAATTTAACGTACCCCACCACTAAAAAATAATTGAAAACACGTATTTTTTATATTATCAATCAATTAATCAGCCTGTTGCAGTTCACTGCTGAATATAGGCCTTCCCATGTGTACGCCGTAATGCCCGGCCACCTGTTTTCCGTAGTGGTATAGTGGTTGGACCACTACCCGCGACGATATATAATAACTTTAGTCTTATCCGCTCACGCGATGCGCTCCTCCTACCGCAAAATAGCGGCTATTTGGTTTCGCAATTTAGAAATGGATTCAGTTTAAATACAAGTTTTTATAAATAAAAATTATTATTCTGCATTGCTAAATAAATACCCTCCATACTACCAACAAAACATCTCAAATAAAATGCAGTAATACACGCAAATCCATGAAATTACTCCTTAAAGTATAGTTTATAAACATTATATTCAGGATAAACTTAAAAAACGCTACTTACGGTATGTTTTCAATAAATAAACACCGACATCACCAGCCCAAACAATAATACACACGGTTGTCGTGACGTAGTTTTGAAGTTGTTTATTTTTTTGAAATGACAGACCCAGGCATTAAAAACTTTATGGTTTGCTAGAGTAGTTACCGAAATAGCAATTAATATTACTTCTTTTACCTGTTATAACTTCGATATCCGATAAATCGGTATAAAATCATCACCGGTACCTCTATGTGTGGTATGCGTCTACGGCTGCATGTATCGCGTGAACGGTTATGAACCTGGTGGTGGTGGTTAATGGTCCTGAACGCTCCTGACAATGCGCGATAGAGTGACTGTGTAAAGGGGGTAATGTTGCCCATGTGTCCTTTCCAATATTATACCTATATTATACCTTACGTAGTATAATTTTATACTTTTTAGAGACAAATTCACTTTAAATAATGATTATATCAACTCCAATGTTTTAATGACCTCCGTGGTCCAGTGGCTTGCACGATTGTTTTCATGATGTCGCCGTCTTTGAAGTCCTGTGTTCGATCCCCGACCGGGTTAATGTAGAAAACTAACTTTTCAATATTGTCCCTGGTCTGGGTGCCCATGGTACCGTCGTTGTATCCGATTTTTATAACACAAGTGCTTTAATTGTATCCTTTTTTTACGATACTAAGTGACGATAAGAACAAGAAGTGCGCCTGGTGGTAAGCGTCACGTCTATCGACAACAGTTTCAAAGTTTCATGTGCCAGTAATTTCACCAGCACCCTTATTCTTCGTATTCTGTTTGGCGGCAGAAATAAGTAAGGTTACAGTATTGCTCCGGACGAGCTCTTTCATAAGGAGCTCTTCTGCTGCTTTCGGTTCTGAGCAACGTACGTAATATTGTCTAATATTAAAATATTACTAGATAGATAAAATATTTATTCAGCACATTACATAATCGCATTACATATAACAAGAAAAGGAAAGTTACGACAAATAATGTACTGAAAAGGTTTCGGCTCAGCATAATGCTGCCAACTTTATAAGTTTGCAGCGCTGATATCCTGGCGACACTTAAGTAGTTGCGCAAGCAGACTGCGCGCGGCAACGAAAAGACGGCGGCACATCAAGTACAACAGTTGCAATATAAATCCGCTACTATTACAGATGGAATAAGAACGCTTTTGATGAGGTCGAACTGCTGCGCCATCGCCCTCCGCACAACAACAACTTACTTAAATAAAAAATATTATTATATCAATGTATCTACATCTGCCATAGCATTTACAAAGTAACTCTGTAATATGTTGGATGAGTATAAATACCACACGTTCTTGTAGAACTGAGTAAAGGAGCGTAAAGAAATGCATAAAAAACCAACTACAACTGAAACAACAACTTTATTCCTCTACTATTAAAATCAGAACACAGATGACGAACTCTGCGAAGAATTGCAAGCAGTAAATAAAACAAAAACTAGTTAAATCTTGAATCGTACTTTGATAGTAATGCCCTAAAGTCTGTCTATTCGAATGACTATTCGATACCTGTAACTCGAATTATTTTACTTTATCCTCTTTTATACAAACAAAGAGGTTTTAGAGCTTGTATTTAAGTATATTTAGATACATGTGTTCATGTAAATATTGGATTTATTGGATGCTTATATTCATGTGAGGTTTTATCACAAATACAGTAAAATACAAAATGGCGGACTTCATAAGGTATTTTACAAGTTAACCTTTGGATGAGACAGAAAAAAAAATAGGCTGGTGCTACACTTAAAATAAGAAGAACAAAATACAATGTAGTAAACCTTGATAGTTAATATATACTATAATATTATTATAAGCATTCTTAATGTACATACATAGTATCCATTCACATACACTGAATAAACACACACAGAAACATGATGCAGATTCTTGATTTTGACAATTGTCAAAAAGACACGCTTGAAAGGTAATTTGCTTCGAGTTTGTCTTACACGGAAAGTAATATAACTTGGTTGCACTAGAGCTCCTTGTTGAAGAGTTTGTTTAAAGAAGTACTATCACCTTACCTACTTCTGCCGCCAAGCAGTAGTCAACGTTACTGTGTTCCGGTTTTGAAGGGTAAGGCTAATGGTGAAATTACAGGCACATGGGACTTGTCAACTTATGTCTTATGGTGACAGGCGCAGTGGCAGTTCTATTTAAAGCTCTCAGCTCTCTCCCGTCACTTGATATTATAAAAAAAATTGAACATCAAATTGGGTTAAAAAGTTTCTTAAAACGTCTTTCGTGATGCAATAAGGAAGTCATGTCAAAATTCATTGTACGGCACGCGGATGAAAGGTTAACTTTGTTTACAACTTCACACTAATCTACTCAAAACAAAATAGTAGGTTAAGGTTTCAGGTGTATTAAGGAATCGACTATATAAAAAATACAATAATTCGATGAATATGAATATCTTAATTTGATACAACACATCTCTATAACGTAGAACTTTCTACTCTCTGAAAAAATGGACTGCATTAAAAATACAAGACCATGAAAGCAAGGAATTCCGTAATCAGCTTGCATTCGATGTCTTTATCAATTGAATGGAAATTTCAAAAGCTATTGTTTGCAAAGAAAAAGTGAATTGGAAAAGTATTAATTATTTGTTTTCGTTCCGTTTTTACCTACGGACTCTACTTTTTTTATGATACAAGGTGACGGGACAAACAAGCCGTGACAGAGCTTTAAATTATGTAAGGGGCATTGTCATTGCGCTCATCCCCCTGAGAGATAACTGCCTCCGTGGTCGAACGGTTACCACACTAAACTGCCACGTAGAGGTCCCGGGTTCCATTCTCGGGCCGGAAGAAATATTTGTATGTCCTACATTTATTTCTCTCGTGAGTTTGTGGTTGTCTGTCTGTGTCCATGGCATTTACGATTATAGGGTTTCCCTAGTACGCGTCTATAATTCTGCGTAATTACACCAGCACCCTTATTCTTCAAAACCGGAACGCAGTAATGCTCACATTACTGCTTGGCGGCAGAAATAGGTAAGATGGCAGTATTTCCCTGAACGAACGCTTTCACAACGAGCTCTACTGCTAATCTATATGATGTTAGTAATTTAATAGTGGTAGTACATTTATGGACGAACGTACAAGCAACTCTATGGGTACAAACCTGAGCAGGAAGGTATAGTCAGAGCCAGTGCAAACATAAGCACTGAAAATTAAATATTTTATCTTCCACCGCCGGCAATGCTTTTGCGGCATTAAGGGTACTCCCCAAATGTCTATATGGGGAGGATACCGTTTTCCTCCAGATGTACCGTTTGATCGTTTACCAATTTGAGTTGACATGAAAAAACCATTATAATCTTTCAGTCGAATGGGCACAGAATATGAATACCGCCGGCTTGGGATTCAATATTTCGCCCGGTGAAAAATTCCTAACAGATAGGTTTTATTTTATTTCTAATTTCCTGTAAATTAATAAACTTAATTTAATAAATAAACATTAATAGTGGTAGTTTTCCACCGGCGAGGCGTGACGAGATAAGGCGAGACGAGAATAGAAATCTCGCCGGCCTATTTTCATCAAAAATTGCCATTAATAGCTCGCGCGAGCCTTTGCTAACTTGCGCGAGCTCGCCCTGTCAATGTGGATAGTGAAGATTAAATGCTGTTCAGTTTATCTAGCGATAAATACGCGGCTGATTTGACATGTCCCGTAAATTATTAATATTAAGTATGTTAATGGAAGAAGAATCATATGAAACCGTCTTTTTTTTAAATCTCAGATCGTACGTACCCCAGAAGAATAAAAGATTTATATTAATAGCCTTTGCGAGCTCGCGCGATATCGTGCGGGCACTCGCGAGATCGCGCGAGCTTACGCGAGAAATCGTGTTTCCATTGCAGAGTTTCATACTCTATGTAGGCAGCAATACGGTTCAATATTACATCAATAAATATTTCAATTTTCGCCTCGCCTACCGTCGTCAATCCAGACCATTTCCACCGAATCTTCGAATCGCCTCGTCTCGACATATTTCTTCTCGACTTTTTTCCATGACTTTTTACAAAACGCAATAAAATTACCAAAAATAAACTTTTAAGTTTTTGTTGAACTGTCTGACACAACATCTATATTTGGTAATAAGGTAAGTTCAAACGTCCAAGCGTCCTCCGTGACGACTCCCACTCCCTCCTGGATAGAGTTATTGGTGTTTAAAAGTCAATGGTTTAAAGCGATAAATTTAAATATACATTTAAAAATATATTAAGTATTTTTGTATGAAAGTAAAATCTGATGGATTATTAAGAGTCATGTAACTAAAGCTGTTGTTTACGATGTTAGTAATATAGTCCTGCGAACTTGTTAGTATATTATTTTACAAATAACCCTGTATTATATTTCTGCCACCAAGATGTGATGTGTGCGTTATTACGTTTCTGGTTTGAAGAGTACAGGCAAAACTACAGGCACACGAGACTTGTTAACTTTAGCATAGTATAATAAGACAAAGATGCAACTCCAGTCTGGTTTTAAAGATAATTTCGAAAAATAAAGGCAATTCATCGCAGTATTCGCGTGCTATATTGAAATAACCTTTTTCAAATACAGTACTTATACATTTATATATATTTTATACCAGTATCGCGGATTGGTATCTCGATTATGGGAGTAAGAAACAGAAATAAAATGATGAACAATTCTGAATTTAAGGCACTCTTATTCAAACAACGATAAACACAAAAATAAACACGTCTACTATTTGACATTATTTTTAAACACTGCGCAAAACGGTTTAACTCTTTGTATAATGAATGCCGCGTGTGAAGAACCGCATTGTGCAACTTGAGTGCTCCGCGAGTGTGCTTCTGCATACGACGCGTGCACACATACAAGCCGCGCTGCGTGACGTTTGTATGGAGTTACACTAGGTGTTTATTATACTATCACTTTAGTGTGACAGGTGCAGTAGCAATTCCCCACAGATCTTTACGGTTTAAAGCTCTCAGTACATGAGACACTCAATTTCGTCCCACCACTTATTTAATTGTCTTTATTTGTCCTGTCCTGTTGGATTGTACACGGATGGAGTATCATTCAACCTGTAAACGATGTAGGTTAATCAAATGAACAGCAAAATTACCCATAATAATTTTGATTACTTAGCCCAAATTCCAAAGCTCACGTACGAACCTATCAATTAATTCAAGTCGAGTACCATTGGGAGTTAACTGCATTGGTTAACTAACTTGGATAGTACATTATGACAGGCAGACTTGTTAATTTAATCACCGGCATAGTACCAAGTTTGGTTACTTTGAGTGGCTAGTTACTAGAGTTTGGTCAGGATACAGTTCGTTAATTGCGGAAAGTAGTAAGAGAAATGTATTAATTTAGTTTGTGTTATTTTCGATGTGTCGAAATAACAAATATATTTAGTAGCAGTAGAGCTCCCTGTGAACGAGTTCGACCAGGGAAGTACTGCCACCTTAATTACTTCTGCCGTCAAACAGTAATGTGAGCATTACTGCGTTCCGGCTTTGAAAGGGTAAGTGTGTTGGTGAAATTTAATTTAACTGCCTCTGTGACCGAACGGTTGCCATGCCGGACTGCCGCGCGGAGGTCCCGGGTTCGATTCCCGGGCCGGGAGAAATATTTGTATGGCCTACATTTATTTCTCTCGTGAGTTTGAGTGTAATTTGTGGTTGTCTATGTGTGTGTCCATGGCACCCACGATACAGGATTTTCCTAGTGCGGGGCTGTGTTAAGTGTGTACGTTATTATTATTATTATAAATTAAGGGCATATGAGACTTGTCAACTTATACGTCTCAGGTTTACAGGCGCTGTGGTAGTGTCTCTCAGATCTTTGCGATTCAAAGCTCTGGATGGCACATGAACTGCTATGGATAATTTTATAGACATTACAAACGGACTTGATGAATGGAAAGAAAGAGTTCAATTTGGTAACACATAAGCCTGTTTTGGTGCCGAAAATAATAGTTTGTAGGTATGTCTTGCCGTTTTTTATAGAGATTGGGATATTTTCTGACAAACTTGCAAGATTCAAAAACGTAAATGCATAGTAAAGTTAAAATATCAATTTTAGGAAGCCATAGTCGAATACGAAAATAAGATCTGTCTTATTTTCTTTTCCGACAATGGATTCCTAAAATTAAGAACAAAATCAAGAGGAACACCTTTTGTTTTAAATATTAAACATATGTGATATTTACAACCTGTAGCTACAACTAAATTAATGTGATAACCATATGCTCCCAGCGAAGTTTAGGCATCGAAGCGCCAAAATGACGGAAGTTGCTCTCTTGTCTTCTTTATACTATGGTTCTGTGGTCTGCCTGTGTAATAGAAAAACAAGAAATAAATATGCAACAAGTAAGGACAAACATTAAACAAAAATGAGTGAAATAAAATAATGATCTCTATTTATACATCAATAAGTACCAATATTAGGTGGTCATCCACGAAAGACGAAATATATTGTAATTTTTAAGTAATTGAATGTCACGATGTTTGACCACCACGATGTTTAATTATTTTTGTGAAATTAGTTCACCAGTTTGTTCTCATTATTAATACAAACAGGCCGAGTGAAGAAATAGATTTCCCACAGATGGCTTCACAGTAAAAAAGTCGTTAAAATAACAAAATCAAAGAGCTCAAAATAAAGAGAAGGACATAGAAAGATTCGTAAGATCAGTTAGTTCGTTCCGTGGCCTAGTCAGACACGATTTACTAGAACACATTGTTTAACGAAATATATTTTTTTCAATGTCGTTGATATTTTACATTATATCAATAAATAATGTACTGTCTGTAATTTCCACTGCCTATTAAAGGGGTCTACTATAGAGATACTCGTTAATGTAAAGCTAGAGGCCAAAGCACAATGTGCGAAGATTAGCTAGTGACCGCAGGTGGGACGACTGGTAATTTGTGGTCGACTCCGCAGCATGCATAACACACCTGAGCTTTTGCCTAATTGTGGACAGGATTAACTTGAAAATAAATAACTAAGCGCTGTTGTAGAATACAAATGGCACGCACATTGACAAAATATTTCAACCTCCATTATGTTGTGAGTTCTTTCATTTTTAACCGACTTTAAAAAAGGAATATGTTCTCAATTGGACTATATTTTTTTATGTGCGTGTTACACGATTACTCCGGCATATTTGTGAACCGATTTTGAAGATTCTTTTGTTCGAAATAGGGTACCTCAATATTGGTTCGATTTAAATTTATTAGACGAAAAATCCGGTATCCTTACCCCTTAAAGGTGGCATATTTCCTTCAAATTTAAACGGGACCACTACTAACATACTCCCTTTTGAATAAAAAAAAGAATCATCGAAATAGGTTCATAAATATCGGAGTAATCGCGTAACATACTTAAAAAATACAGTCAAACTGAGAAATTCCTCCTTTTTTGAAGTCGTTAAAAATATAGATTTTAAGGCTTTCGTGGTTATTCAATATCCGCTCATTCGATACTTGCAGCAGTAGACGCATACCACACCTAGAGGTGCCGGTGATGATTTTATACCGATTTATCGGATATCGAAGTTATAACAGGTAAAAGAACTAATACTAATTGCTATTTCGGTAACTACTCTAGCAAACCACAAAGTTTTTAATGCCCGGGTCTGTCATTTAAAAAAAATAAACAACTTCAAAAATATGTCACGACAATCGTGTATGTTATTGTTTGGGCTGGTGATTTCGCTGTTTATGTATTGAAAACACACCGTAAGTAGCGTTTTTTAAGTTTACCCTGAATATCAATGTTTATAAACTATACTTTAAGGAGTAATTTCATGGTAAACGTTAGAACCACTCAAACGGAATATTATCATATTTATCTAAGTACGCCAAAAATTTCATTAGTGCTTTTTAAGTGCAGGATTTGCGGTGTATTACTGCATTTTATTTGAGATGTTTTTGTTGGTAGTACGGAGGGTATTTATTTAGCAATGCAGAATAATAATTTTTATTTATAAAAACTTGTATTTAAACTGAATGCTTTTCTAATTTACGAAACCAAATAGCCGCCATTTTGCGGTAGGAGGAGCGCATCGCGTGAGCGGCTAAATGATTATCACTGATTTGTATATAATAAACATTTGGTTAAAAAATAATTCAAAGAAATATATAATGATGAATTCATATTCACCTATATGAAATGATTTTAATTTGAAAGAAGGCACTTGATATCCGAAAAAGATGAAATTTCGAGAACAACGAAAGCGAGCGTAACAATACAGCTTAATTACAATTGTGTTTGGGAGAATTATTAATTAATTCCATGTTTCTTAGTAACATTTTGAAAAGCAGATTGCTAACTGCTAAGGTTTCATCTTTATGGAGAATATTTAATGTTACCTAATTAGCTTGAAATAATAATAATAACGCACACACTCAACATAGCCCCGCACTAGGGAAACCCTGTGTCGCGGGTGCCATGGACACACACATAGACAACCACAAATTACATCCAAACTCACGAGAGAAATAATTGTAGGCCATACAACTATTTCTCCCGGCCCGGGAATCGAACCTGGGACCTCTGCGTGGCAGTCCGGCATGGTAACCATTAGGCCACGGAGGCAGTTAACAAACAAACAAAGTTAAAAAAGTTAAAAGTTAAGGTAAAAGTGAAAGTATTTTCGAAACTTGATTTACTTTACTTCGAGTGTATTTTTTTTTAATTAGTAGTCAGTTTTCTTGACATAATATCATATGTTTTTCGTAGCCGTAGAGCTCCTTGTGGAAGAGTTCATCCACGGAAGTACTGACATCTTACGTATTTCTGCCACCAAGCAGTAATGTAAGTATTACTCTGCATTGCAGTTTTGTCGGGTAGGGGTACTGGTGAAATTACGGGCACACTGGACTTGTCAAATTTATGT
>NW_020653850.1:4893427-4899085 GCF_003589595.1 Hyposmocoma kahamanoa
GCTTAATTACAATTGTGTTTGGGAGAATTATTAATTAATTCCATGTTAGTAACATTTTGCAAAGCAGATTGCTAACTGCTAAGGTTTCATCTCTATGGAGAATATTTAATGTTACCTAATTAGCTTGAAAGTGTTTTCAAAATTTGATTTACTTTACTTCGAGTGTATTTTTTTTAATTAGTTGTCAGTTTTCTTGACATAATATCATATGTTTTTCGTAGCCGTAGAGCTCCTTGTGGAAGAGTTCATCCACGGAAGTACTGACATCTTACGTATTTCTGCCACCAAGCAGTAATGTAAGTATTACTCTGCATTGCAGTTTTGTCGGGTAGGGGTACTGGTGAAATTACGGGCACACTGGACTTGTCAAATTTATGTCCAGAATGAGGGGCGTAGCGGCAGAACCCCTCAGATCTTTGCAATTTTAAATCTCGGTTTGGCACTGTAACTGCTATAGACTGGCGTGTAGCTCACCACCAGGCACACGACTGGCGTGTAGCTCACCACCAGGCGCACGACTGGCGTGTAGCTCACCATCAAGCGCACTACTGGCGTGTAACTCACCACCAGGCGCACGACTTGCGTATAGTTCACGTCCCGTCATTTAGTATCATAAAAAAACATTTCTTTATTTCAAACTGTAATAAAGATTATCAACAAATTTTTATTAAGGTAATCGAGGATAACTTATAGTGGATGGTTTGTAAGTCAAATCATAGTGATGAATTAATTACACATTTTGTTTCAATCATTACCAAAATGATTTTCAAAGGTTTGACTTTGTCGCTGCTACAATGGCGGCTGTTCAAGGCAAAGAAAAGCTTATTTTTATATAGTACTGTGACGAGACGAACGTCTTGCGCCTGATGGTAAGCGACACGCCTCTTCCTAACAATTGCAGTGCCACTCACAAAGATCTGAGGGGCACTGCACCGCGCCCGACACTCTAGACATATGTTGACAGCCCCATGTGCCTGTAATTTCACCAGTAAAATAACCACTATACCACCTTTCTATGACCATAATTACGTGTAAACTATATATTCCATTGTCTGTATGTATTCCCATTCCATTATGTATTCCCGCCTTCTGAGAGTCTTCCACCTGAACACGAGTTGCCGCATCCGATCTGAAAGTTTGAAGCAAGAACAATTTGTTCAGGTGGGGATTTTCGGATATAATTACATACATTTTTTTATAATATCAAGTGACGGGACGAACAAACCGTGTGCCTGATTTTTCTAACCTTGGTTGTTTGTGCGGTGCGATTCAAACAATGGACCATCTCTCATCGTGCTCTGCGTGTCCTAACACCTGCACGCTTGAGGATTTAATAAAAAATCAATGGATCGTCATTTGGCCTCCATCTCATCTGATGGAAAGTAACAATGCGATCGATGTTGGAGCATGGACACCCAAATAATGTCTAGTGACTCTCACATTGAAAAGATTCAAGTTGTAGAGTGCAGGGAATAAGTCTGCAGGTAAGGAATTCTTATTCTTTCCTACCACATCACGTAGTTCGCCACGTTGAAACCTGTGGTGACTAAAGAGTGGTCAGCTACTTTCGCCGAAGAATAAGCTTAGCTACCCAAAGGGCCAGCAATAGGGTATCGTATCCACTGGACATTTTAGCGTTTCTTTCTTCTACATTAAGCATATTTAGTATACTAATGAAATAGAGTAATTTCATCATCCTTGATTAGCTATATACACGTAGCTGTTATACCAAGTCCTATAAAATAATCAACAAAATCGATTCCAAAAGGAATAAATATAAAACGCGAATCCTCCCTCGAATCGAATAATTCTACTGAATCATGGTGGAATAAAGAATACAGCCAATCACCGGCGAACGCTAAACGCTCGATTGAACGGGCAATTCCCGACCAGTGGACCGCAAAACCGCTGGTAATCAAATTAAAATCGTCAAAGCTGTTTGCGATGATATAAAAAATACAGCAATTAGCGTTTCAAGGTAATGGTAATTAGCTAGAACTGAGGCAGGTAGCTAATTTGAAAATTATTGGAAATATTTTCACCGTCAACAAAAACGATAAAATTTTGTACAAAAAAAAATGTGAAAATTTGAGTAGTATTTAGATGCTAAAATTGCTGAATAGTGACTCTAAAAGAAAAGTTGCCGCCAATATCGCTTTAGGGTAAGGATTAAAATACGGCTTAATAAGCGCCAAGTCACTGAAATTTGAGATAACTAAAGTCTTTTTTATAAGTAATCTATAAGTACCGCTTATTCCGTGAAAAATTTCAATCACAAAACCAATTACAGATTCAGTGTCTTCTTGCGCAGTCTATTTTCAAGTAGGTTCAACAAAATTAAAATCGCCGAGGGTTGGTGTAATCTTTTGTAATTCAAAACACGTTCTGAGAGAACTCTCGTTCGTTATAATGTGTCACGTAAAACAATTTCCAGTCCCCTTATCCAAGACCGCGTCTGGAATACAATACACTCACAATGATGTTAGGGAAACCATTTAATTCAGATCCCTAAGAGATGCTTAGAAAATATAGCCAAGATCTCAAGACTGTGACTTGGTAAATTTATGTTACGTAACTTACATTAAATTGTGGCGTGATTTAAAATATGTATGTCATTTCAACAGAAAACTAATATGTTTATCATGAGTATATTATAATTTATTTATTTTTTTAAAAAGAATTAATAAATCTTAATAATGTCTTTCATAGATTTCTCACAGATGGCGTTCTGGCAAAAAAGCCGTTAAATCAAAAGACAAAGATCTATAACAAACGCATACAAAAAATAAGTTTGCTGTCTCAACCTGTAGCTCAGATGGTAGAGCCGTTTTCCTAGATTAGCAAAAACAGACGCAGGTGCGAGTCCTGTCAGATCGGAGTCATTTTTCTTTATGTCTGATCTTTGTATTAATAATTATAACAAATTAATTACAGTGGAGTAATTTCACGAAAATAAACTAATATCATGCCAGTCACCACAAACCAGCACGTTCACCATATCGTGACCGACGCTCTTCCGACTGAGTGACGAAACGAACTAGAAGACCTTACGAGTCCTTCTATGTGCTTGTTGTAGATCTTTGGTTATTTGATTTGGTTTTTGACGGCTTTTTTGCGTAACGTCATCTGTGAAAAATCTATGATAGCTTTTCTTCACTCAGCCAGATAATTTTTCTTCTCGAAATTGGATTTAATAAAAAAATATATTTTTTTTTATTAAATCGTCAGAACTTTACCATAACCCTACCATGCATCAAAATCTCAAACTCCCACATTCATGAACCGTAACTCCGCGTCATAGATCGAGTAGCACCGGTCACATAGTGACAAGGGTCTATGACAAAAGAATACTATACTGAGTAAAGTAGTTCAATTGAGATAAGAGATGATGCAGGAAGTTGAGTGTCGCTGTGGGATATCAGATATGGGTACATCCTTGTTCCTTATCAGACTATTGAAGAGATCTCGTACTCGAAGTTGAAGATTTTTGTTAACAATATTTTGTTTTATATAAATATACTTATCATGAAAACTCGTTGGTCAAGCCTCGAACGTTATCTGGGGTCAGCGTCAAAGCTACAAAACTAGTATATATAATAGTAGTATAAGGGAACGTGGGGCATTGGGAGCCCGCGGGTAATAAGAGAGCGGTGTTAAACTGGACTTTCTCAATGCTCGTATTTGTGCAAACGGCACTCCTATGTCTTCGTTAACGTTCGACAAGGTTCGAGTCTCGAGTTTAGAAGTTATGCTTGAAATCACAATAAAAATAGAAATGTTTTTACTGTTTTATTCCTTTTTCAATTCGATGTTACGCGGGTAATGAGAGCTATTTGGCTCTCCTTATTATCTTATAATATATTTATTACTATTATATATAATAGTTACTACTATATATAGTTATATATATATAATTTTGTTACTCTATTTTTTTTTTCAGACTGATTATATATAATGGCGCCCATTTCACATACGGGATTCTTACCGGCTCCCATTTCCCGAACTGTGGGGTAATGAGAGCGGATGACATGTTTTAGTTTTAATCTTTTAATATTTTATTTTAGTTTCATATTTTTTCTGAGATTATTTAGTACCCAGATATGTGAAGCGTACGTTCATAAGTAATAAAAATTTAAATTGCATAAATTATGATTTTTATTTTCAATTTTCCTGAGTAGGCTCCCATTCCCCCACGCTCCCCTACAGGCTGAAGAATTAACATTTTATGAGTGAAATACTCACCAGTTACAATGTTCTAAAGAACACTTTGTCGTAATGGAAAATGTCCCTCAATATAAAATTTCTAAATTCGATACATCGGCAAAATTACCCTTATATCGACGGTGGAAGTTTGTCCTAAGAGACATTTTGTCTTAAGGTCACTTTCCCTTACGACAAAATGTCCCTTGCGACTTTCAAATTTCCACCGTCAATTTGTTACGCAATGACGAATTTCTGAGAGTAAGAATTGAGGGGAATATACATGGGACAAGAAAGAGAAGAAGATCGAGAATGGCGTATAGTGAACAAACAAAAAAGAAGGTCAAATTAAGGCAGCTATAAGAAGGTCAAGGAGCTGGCTACGAACCATGACGAGTGCAGGCGGCTACACTGACAGAGCCTGGCACTTAAATAGGATGATAAATCGTCATCAGTGTCATAATGTAGAAAATATTCTGTTTCTAACAGTATTAGTTTCGGTTTGTAAGGCGTATGTCTTGTTCGTCCCAATCAGCGACGACACGACACGTCGACAGCCAATCTGCAGACATTTCCGCTACATCCTACCCTGCTGCTAAAAAGTAGAGTTGAGGGGAGGGATCGGCCGGTGCTCAGTCGAGTGGTGTGCAGGAGTTCGAAAGGTTAGACGAGTAAATTATTAATTAAGTGATTGTACCATATTGCTGAGGAACGTGGGTTCAGTTACGGAAACTATAGTAATATCTTATCAACTTGCTATTATTTAACGTCCACGAAGAGAGCAACACTCGACTGACCAGATGAACAAACTTTTTATACTAGTCACTTTTCTAAGTTACTATTTGTAATGTTTTAAGGTTAATAATTATTTTGAGACGTAAATGTATGAATGGATTTAATTAACGAATAAACTATAATTTATTTTAAGATATAAATCTAATGTAATAATAATAATAATCTCGAATCTGGTCTCTGAAGAACGTAGTGATAGTGCAGTTATTTCAACCACCGGCGTTATACCTAAACAGCTACGCCAGTCATTGCATTCCCTGAACCTACCACCAAACATATATCACCTTTTGCAGAAAGCAGCCATCCTCCATAGCGGGCATATCTTATTACAAACAATAAACACCTTCCACATAGATACGTGCCATTGTGCTTTTACTTGATTTTGTTCCGTAATTGTGGTTCAAGCCAGTCAACAGGCTGAGAAAAATAAAAAAGAACATAATAATAATGTTTAATAATAATTTTTAAAACAATGATATAATAAATTATCTATTTTAACTAACTACGTTCAAGCTTGCAATGTATTTAAATTGTAAGTATAACTTTTACTACGCCCTTACAGGGTATCACATGTATGTTCCAAATATAACTGTAGGTAGGTATTCATGTGAAATGCAATTATATGAAGACGAATATGATTACTACAATAACTTTTTTATATATCGA